>NW_028275029.1:0-155565 GCF_037043125.1 Eumetopias jubatus
CCAGTTAGAGAAACTCAGACAGACCCAATAGAAAATATCCAAACTTTCAGAAATATGGATCTGAAACTGAGGTTTGGGCAGAAAAAAATATAAAAAGGAAAGAAAACAACTGTACAGAGCATAAAAAATACGTAGGACAGAGTCAAAAGTATCACAAATGTGTAATAAGGAAGACGGGGTAAAAAAAACAGGGCAATAGCAGCATTTGAATGAATAATGTCTGAGAATTTTCCAAGCCTGATTAAAGATTCTACACAATTCAAAAAGTTCCACGAATCCCACACGGGATAAATACAAAACACAAGCACAGGCACATATGCACACACAGGCACAGGCACAAAGACAGAAAATCTTAAAACTGGGCAAAGAAAAAAGCACATTACTTGTACAGGAAAAACAATCAAACAAAAGGCTAATTTCTCAACAAGCACGATAAAAGCCAGAAGACACAAAGAGCATAGTGAAAATGCTGACATATTTAGAATGTTGGAAAAAAAAAAAAAAACTGTCAACCTAGAATCTATACCCAGTGAAGATATTTTTCAAAAATAATGTGTTCTCAGACGAAGGTCAAGAGAATTTGCTGTGAATAGATCTGCACTATAAGAATACTTCCATGAAGTTCTCCAGGCTAAAAGAAAATATTCCCAAATACAAGCACAGAACTACAGGAAAGAATGAAGAACACCATAAAGGATAAATATATGAACAAATACTTTAAAATATTGACTGCCTAAAACAGAAATGATACCATGTTGGATCTATAACATACATAGAAGAAAGAAATATGTGACCAGATCAGAAGTCTATAGTAAGTCATGATGCAATTGAGATCTCTTTACTAAAAAGATAACACAAGAATGAATAAATAAGAATTTGAGATTAAAACAACGGAGTAAGAACTACCTGATTAAGTCAAATAAAGGCAAGAAATGGGAAATAAAGGAACAAAGACTATGTGGGACAAAAAGACAACAAACAGCAAGACGGCAGAATTAAGTCCAACATTTCAAAATGGTTATAAATCAATTTTTTTTTAAAAAGACAACTAATCACAAATGGGCAAGAGACCTGAGCAGGCACTTCAGAGAAGACCTCCAAATGGACAATAACATAAAAGAAGTGCTCAACATTATCAACTGTGATACTGTGATTTATAATAAGATGTATCTATTTTGATAGATACCCTAGGTCTTCGTGGCATTCCCAGTGCAGAGATCCTAAAATTTTAAATTTTCTGAAATGATGAAGGGATCAAGGTACCTCTTGTTCTGTTAATGAGGGGACTTTTGAAAAACTCCTACATCACCTAAGGAAAGGGCTGGTCAATACGGGAACCACCTATGTGATTAGACAGTGGGATGTTTCAATCCCACCCCCAGGTGTCCCAAGAGGAAAGAGGGGCAGGAGGCCAATGATTTAATCAACCGTGCCTAGGTAATAAAGCCTACATCAAAACCCAAAGAACAGATGTCAGAGAGCTTCCAGGTTAACGAACATCTGAAGATGTAGGGAGAGTGGTATGCCCAGAAAGCATGGAAGCTTTGAGCTTCTTCCCACATACCTTGTCCTCTGTTCGTCTAAATCCTTTACAACATCCTTTATAATACACTGGTACTTGTAAGTAAATGTTTCTCTGAGTTCTATGAGCCATTCTAGCAAACTAATTGAACCCAAGGCGGGTGAGGTGGGGGGTGGGATCCTCCAATTTATAGCCAGTCAGTCAGAAGCACAAGTTACAACCTGGACTTTTGATTGGCATCTAAGGTGATGGGGGGCCCTGGGCAGTCTGGAGGGCCTGAGCCCTTAATCTGTGGGATCTGATGGTATCCCCAGGGGGATGGTGTCAGGATTGAACTGAACTGTAAGACACCCAGCTGCTGTCAGAAAATTGCTTGGTGGTATGGGAAAAAAACCTGTTATCAGTAATCAGGAAAATGCAGATAAAAACCACAATGAGATGCCACCACCCAACCTGCAGAAAAGTGTGAAAAAGAAACCAGCAAGTGCTGGCAAGGATGTACAGAAACTGAATTCTCATTCATCGTTGGTTAGATACAAACTGGTTCAACCACTTTGAAAAACTGTCTGGCATTTATCTACTAAAAATAAATATACCTGTGATGCAACAGGTATATTTCTGGGTAAATATGCAAGAGAAATGGGTGACATGTCAGCCAAAAGACTACAAGGATAGTCAGAGAAGCTTTAGTCTTTAAGTTTTCATTTTAATTCTAGTTAGTTAGCATACAGTGTTATATTAGTTTCAGGTGCACAGAGAAGCATTATTCTTAATAGCCCCAAACCGGACACATCCGGAATGCCCAGCAGTGGTGGAGCAGCTGAACAAACCGGCACCTGTGGTATACGTGTGCACTGGAATATATAAAAAGTCCTCCACACATCTTTTTAAACGTCCGCTCTGGCACAAACTTATTGAGAATACTCTATTGATTTTTTAAAAGTTTTTCTTTTTGAAGACATTTTAAAAGTCACAATGGGATTGTTTCCTTACTTACAGTGTCTTATTAGTGAGACAGAGACAGAATACGTAGCCATAGCTCATTTTTTCATCAGATGTGGACTATTAACTTCTGCAAACTACATACAGAGGGCGTGGTGTCCATTCTGTGGCTACAGAAGAGGCAGAGGCCGGACACCACCCAGGCTCAGACATCCTGGTCACTGTGCACTAGGCACCAGGCACCCGCCTTCCCCACACACTGCTCCCCAGGTATCTTAGCGTGTCATCTCGCCTGGGCCTCACAAGGTAATCCCTAGAGATGTGGAAGACAACTTTTTTCGATTGTACTCATCAGAAAGCAGAAGTCTCATAGGTGAAATATAAGAAACAGCACAGAGGATCATAGGGGAAGGGAGGGAAAACTGAATGGGAAGTCATCAGAGAGGGAGACAAACCATGAGAGACTCTTACCTCTAGGAAACAAACTGAGGGTTGCTGGAGGGGAGGAGGGTGGGGAGATGGGGAAACTGGATGATGGGCATTAAGAAGGACACGTGAAGTAATGAGCACTGGGTGTTAAATGCAACTGATGAATTACTGAACTCTATGTCTAAAACTAATGATGTACTATATGTTAGCTAACTGAATTTAAATTAAAAAAAGAAAAGAAAATAGAAGTCTAGGCAACAAAAGGACAGTAGCTATCACTTACTGCACACCGATTGTGTGCCAGCTGGAGAGGGTGCTTTAGGGCAACAGGCTTAAACACTGGAACCGTGAGTAACGTAGAAAAGCCCACAGTGACTCCAATCCCCTGGCTAAATACAAACAGGCCCATCAGGTGACCCACCTCAAAATATCCATAGGCCCTAACCAACCAATGGGCCACTTACAACCAGGCAGTTACCAAGAAAGGGACAATTCCCTATGTTCCCATACCTCCTCACTTTCCCCCTTTAATACAGCCCCACCCACTGCCCCACAGCAGACAGTCTGCTTTGGTGTCCTGCCCACTGGGGCCTTGTGGGGTATTCAGTAAACTTCTTTTTTTGTTTTTTGTTTTGTTTTGTTTTATTAACATACAATGTATTATTTATTTTGGGGGTACAGGTCTATGATTCATCAGTCTTACATAATTCACAGCACTCACTGTAGCACGTATCTCCTTTGTTCTGCCTCAGGTCAATTCTTTCAGTGCCCACGGGGATGGCTTCCACCCGATTGGGTTGCCCCACATTTGGGGGAACCCCATCCAATCAGGTCTCCAAGATCAGGCTGAAATTGCCATCCCCTGGAAGGCCTTCTTCCATCCCTCTCTTCCCAACACTCTGAAGCTCCACATCCTTCCTTTGCTCTCTTCTGATGAGGTGTAACTGACACTTCATGGTACTGAGGAGATATGTATTTATATATTGTTCACCCCCACAATGGATTACATGCTCCTTGAGGGTGGGGGCCATTTTTCACCCATATTTATATCCTCAGCAGCCACCAGGATCCAGCTTTTCAATAAACGATTTGCTGGGGTGAATCCCTAGCATCACATCTCAGAACCTCACCTGGGAAAGCTTTCTGAAGGACAAAGCGTTCAGGGCTCACTTGATGAAAGCAAGGGCCAGCATGTGACACAGGAAAAGAAAACACAATCTTTATAAGGACTCCGGTCTGCTGCAGTGACAGTATTAATTCCAATGGAGCTCTTGGCCGGGAATGTGGGAGCCAAAAGGCTGATTAGCTCATTGCTGAAATGCTGGCAAGCATGCTGGTTCTTGGCCTGGCCCCAAAAGAATGCGATGTGAACATTACACGCCATTAAGCTGACTCAGAGAACAAATGACTAAGTTTCCGATAATGAAGGAGAAGATTTTGGCTTGGCCATTCTTCATTCTGATGCAACCTGAGTTTAATGCATCGTGAGGAATGATTCCGGCCCAACCCAAAGAAAGTATCTCTGGTGTGGTGTGTGTGTTCTCAGCCAGTCTGGCCTCATGGCAGGGGCGGGGTGAGGAGAATTTTATTGCCTTTCTAATGTTCTACCAGCCATTCAGAATCCTCAGTGAGCAATCTTCTTCAATATCAGGCTATAAAATAGGTGATTCTGTTTATAGGAACTGTGCTATTTAAAGACAAGCTAGTTCATTAACGTCACCTGCCACAGTCCTGAGCTTTATGGAGCAACTCAAATATGGCCCACAAACAGAGGAAAATCTTCATACACCAAGAAAATGAAAGACATTAGAGGGTAGAGATCACCTAACCACACTCTGAGGGCATCAGAAAATAAGTCCCCTGGCAGGAGAGATCAGGGTTCTCCCAAATGACCCAAAGACTAACAATTCCATGTCACTGTCCTCAAGTGCATTATTCTTTCACTCTGGAGACTGTGTGTGGTGGGATGGGAGGGTGGCTGATGATGGCATTGAGACAGGAAAGCCGAAATTCAATATGCCCTCCCTCCACTGTACCCCAGCAGAGATCTCAACCACACACCCCTCCTCCTCACCTCACCCAGTTTCCAGAAAGAGACACAGGCATTCAGAAAGTCCAAAGGCACGCACAGCTTGCCATAGTGGGGACAAGAAGCCAGATCCCTGACTTCATTTCTACCCCCAAGGAGTGGGGGGGACAAGATCCACTCCCGACAATGACAGTGTTGTCCTGCAGGCACTTTTGCTCTGAGACAGGACATCTAAACCAGATGACCTGGGAGGAGCAGTAACCACTAACATGCCAACATGCTATGGTCAACGACACCCCAAGGCCCTGCAAATTCCTGTCTTTAGAAAGATTCAATCATGTTTAACATATTCTAGGCCACAAATCAGAAACTGAAACGTATGGTTTAAATTTTTTTCTAATGATGGTCTAGAAACTAAAAGGATATGCAGTTAAGCAGAATTCCCTACTCCCTACTTCCTATAAGAAGCAGCTTTACTGTTCTTTCCATGAAGAGCCCTGGAAGCAGCCTGAGTTCCCACGTGGGAGAGGTGCTGAGACAGAGCAGGGAAGAGCACAGGGCACCCTCCCCCCAACCCCAGACACATGAGCCCCATGTCCCCACACTTCCACAGGGACAATTCCTTTTACATATAGCTCGCCCCGCCACAACGACCTCCCCGGGGCCTAGAGGCAGGCTTCTCTACCTTCGTTTCTCCGCTGGCCCCCAGTCAATGTGAGCGAGCCAGCTAACAAAGTGCTGCTTCCCGACACCAGGCCATGAAGGTACATTTCTTTCCAGAGGATCTAACCTGCCCTCCTCCGTGGCCAGCCCCCCTTCCCTCTGGCACAGGGCCCTCTGCACAGCTGCCCTGTCCCCTCTGCCGTCCATCTTCTTAGGCAGATCTCAGTTAGGATCTTGTCCTACCAACCTTCTCTCCCTCATAAATTCCTGAAAACACAAACAAGCAAACAAACAGAAACCTTAGGATCTGAAAAACTATCTACACTACCTCTGACCTCCTTCTTAGCACCTAGCACAGAGGTCCAGACGCCCTAATAACATCAGTACTTAATAAATGTTGCTGACTCATAGAATGGTCCAGGTTAAATCTCTCATTACAGAGCAGAACCTCCTATAGGGTTTTTGTCTTGAAAATCCAATTCTGATGTCAATTTCTAAAATTATTTTACTACATTAAAGTTGAAATGAATCCTTCAGACAATTTCCTTCCAAAGTCAGTCTTTCTGTTGAGCCTACTTTCCTATTAACTTCTATCTAAAAACAAATAAACAACTTACAAACAAAAAAACCAAAAAAACAAAAACAAACTCAGTCTTCTCCCTTATTCAGTGTTTGGGGACAGCTAAATACCTCATCAGCATTCTGAGTTCTCACCAAACCTCCTGTATCTCTACTCAAGCACCACAATATCCTATGACACTAACCAGTCATTCTCAAACTTTTTGGACTCAGGACCCCTTTCCTTTCCTCAAATTATTTAAGTGGGTTCTGTCTGTTTTGACATTTACAGTACATGAAATTAACACAGAGAGATTTCAAAATTATTTATTCAGTAATTCATTTACAATGAATAATAAAGCCATTACATAATGATAAAAATAACATTTTTTAATAAAAATAACTGTATTTTCCAAAACAAAAATAAATCAGTGAGAAGAATTTCTGGAACTCTTTAATGTCAAGATTAAGAGAGGACAGCTGGATTTTCATATCTGTTTCTGCATTCAATCTGTTATGATGCATTGTTTTGGTTAAAGTATGTAAAGAATACCTATCTTCATACAGACATGTGGCTGGAAACAGGAGGAGCATTTTATAAGTTTATCAGATTACTGTGGACATTCTTCTTTGATAGAACATCAAAACTTGACAAGTGGTCATTTCTTAAAGGTTAGTTGCAATGAGAAATCTGAAACTCTATCAATAAACTTTTAAGACTGTATTACATTAAAACCCATTATCTATCAACCTTGTGCCTTGAACAGATAGTTTGCCCACACATAATTGTTTTAACACATGTTTTAGTCATTTGGAAAATACTGGTCCATTGGGTTATACAGATCTCCCAAATGTTAACACATTTAAATATATAAAGCAAAAAAAATCACATTTGTTGATAGTGACCACTGAGTTCATCCAGAAATATCTTTAAGTATCAGAAAGCTGTCAAGGCCACCGTAGCAGATACAAATTTTCCAAAATTCTAATTTTTGACTGAAAACTCAAATTTTATCAGTTGCAACAAATACAAGCAGTTATCTCCTTTGAAAAGGGACAGGCTCACTTAGTTCAATTTTCAGACACTGTCTGCCAAAGGCACAAGTCTGAATAAGCACAGTTTGTAAGTTATTCCTTAATGTAAAAACAGTGCTCCATGAGAAGAGGAGCTAGTCCAGCTCCCGATCCAAAACCTGCACTGGCGCTTCTCCTCAGAACAATCGCTGCAATTCCATCTGTAGACGTGCCTCATGCAAGCTTCCAATTCTGTCTCTCAGAATATCAAAAAGACGTGCTCAAGATTTCATAAAATAATTCTTACTGCTTCCTCAAGGACAGTGTTAAATGACGCTGGCTTTTTAGAGCTAGTGGCGGCAGTAAAGGACACTAGGACTATTGGCAGAGTTTGCAGCCCCGCCGCGATGGCGCTTAGGCGCCAGCAGTTGTACCCTCTATTGCTTTGTGTCATCAGCTCAAATGTCAACACAATGAGAAAGGAAATAATGGCTCAGTACCCTTATGAAAACAGTTTTGACCTCACCAACCCCCTCAAAGGGCTTCCAAGCATCTCGAAGGCCCACAGAACAGAGCTCTCAGGGGCATCCCGTAGTGCTCCAGAGCTACATGGATAACACATTCCTGAGCTGGAGTCCCAGGCAGGCCTTCAGGGGCAAAGCAATGCATCTACCACACCTGGCCCTGAGCCTGACCATTCTGGGGCTTCATCACCGAGAGCCCCAGGCCTACTCATCAGAGAGTCCTGCCCTTTCAGGGCAAAATTCAATCCTCTGTTCAGCAGGGACTGTGACTCCCTCACAGCTGGACATTCCAACTGATGTTCTGTCTAGAGGGTGCTGCAGGAACAGTGCAGAGCAGGGGCCTGTCTGAGGGGGTATGCCCACCTGAATCCGATCTGACACTGGGCAGACAGGCCCCACCGAGCACCTCAGCCCCAGCATCAGAGAGGAGGTGGGGGGAATTCTGAGGCACCACAGTGCCTGCCCACTGACCGGACCCCACATCCCACTCCTCCCACACACTTACTTCTGAGCCTAAAGGAAGGGAGGCCTGAGAGCCAGGCTAGCCTCACAAAATCCAGTAAAGCATAGAGCCTCGCCTCAACCATGCTCTGTTGTCAACATGGGAGAATCTCTTGGGACCCTGCACAGAGCACCAGGCAGTAGGGACACTCTACCAACTCTAGGGCATCACTGTTGGCCTAGAAGCTGGCCCACAAATACATGTCCAGAGGAGGAGAAATAAATGATGGGTGCCATGTGGGACGTGTCTAAGAGCAAGAGGCCCCTGGGGATCCACCTGTGTCAGGGGAAAGGGGGAGTGCCATATGGGGGCTGGAGCCCAGGTTTGGGAGCTTCAGGAGGTAGGGAAGGGAGGTGGCCAAAACAAGGTCACAGATGCTCACATGGACGCTCATTCCTAGGCCCTGAGATGAAAAGCAGCTTTACACACCTTCTCTCAATATCAGCCTCCATGCTAACCCACATGGATTAACACCCGCATTTGAAAAGACCATTAAACCGAAACTTTCAGATTCCTAAGTGGACCTAGAGAAGTGTGGCTACCTCAAGATTAACAATTTTTTAATTAGCAAAACAATCTGCTTCAGTATTATCTGTGTAATTAATGAGGTAATAAAGTCTAGAAAATGCAGCAACAGTTTAATCAAAAGGAGTTATGAAAGACATTGGTAAGAAACATAGTTCTGTTATAAAATCTCCTATTTTTTTAATATCCTATGTTTAAAATTCCATGAAAACTCAAACAACTGTCTGGGACACTAAATACTATTGACCCTTTCCTTGAACATGGATTTGAATTGCGCAGGTCCACTTACACATAATTTTTCTCTATAAATACAATATAGTACTGTAAATGTATTTTCTCTTCTTTATGATCTTTTTCCTTATGATTTTCTTAATCTTATAATTTTTTTCCTCTATATTACCTTACTGTAAGAATGCAGTATATAATACATATAACACACAAAATATGTGTTAATCAACTGCTATGTTGGGAGTGCCTGGGTGGCTCAGTCAGTTAAGTATCTGCCTTTGGCTCAGGTCATGATCCCAGTGTCCTGGGATCGAGTCCCATATTGGGCTCCTTGTTCAGCAGGGAGCCTGCTTCTCCTTCTGCCTCTGCCCCTCTCCCTGCTTGTGTGCTCTCTCTCTGACAAATAAATAAATAAAATCTTTTTAAAAAAATCGACTGCAATGTTATTGGTCAGGCTTCCAGCCACCAGTGAGCTATTAGGAGTTAAGTTTTGGGGGAGTCAAAAGTTATACAGAGATTTTCAACTGCTAGGGAGGTCAGTCAGCGCCCCTAACTCCCATGCTGTTCAGAGTTAATTGTATTATGGATGATTATTACCTGTGTCATACTACAGATAACTATAAACTGCACTCTCTATGAAGTACGGCACCTTTGGACTGTTTCTTAATCACTTAAGGATAATTATGAAGAGCTCAGAACTCTCTGGAAAAACCCAACTCAGTAAAAATCACACAGCAACATGCTCACTGACCCTCTTCTCTCTGCAATGCTGTAAATTTTCAAGGTTGGCTTAGGTACGTTATATTAGGAGCACTTGGCCTCAAAGGATGAACTTAGTGTGCTACATAAATTATTAATCCCATCAAAGTACTTCAGAATGAAATAATAATGCCTTATCCACCCAGAGAGTTTTACTATTAAATGTGCCTGCATGTCAATCATCTCATTTCACTTCCACAGTGGCCCCAAGAAAAATAAATATAGGCCAGGTCCTCACATCCCCCTTCTTTCAAAGCAAAAACAGACTCAGAGCAAGAGGAGGGCCCCAGGGTGCCAGCTACCACATGGCAACGAGCGGTGCCCTTGTGAGTCTTCCACATCATTGCAACTTGGATTCAAAATCATTCCTTCATCAATTTTATTTACCTTATTTATATACCACCTTATTCCCCCCAAAATTGAAATGTCTTATTTTTCCATCTTGTAAGAAATCAGAAAAGTCTTGATTTTCCAACGTGAATACAGTTAAACATGGGAAAGATGGACCACCACACTATGCCCTTGTGAGGATGTCGGCCTAGAAAGCTGCCAAAAGTGTACAGCTTTATTTCCAAGCGGTCAAGAAACAGAGAAATAGAAAAGGGGTCAAATAATTCCCAAACTAAGAGTTTAGATCAGAAATCTTCCTCTTTTAAATTCTCTATCATTAAATACATATTTCAACAGAAATGAATTAAGACCAAAATGGGTTCTCTTAAGAGGGGTGATACCATAATAAAAACCATTGTCAGGCAGCTGGTAACAAAGAAGCCCTGTTTCATGGATTGCAGAGCATTTCCTATGATCACCTGAAAGCAGATCGCAGCTCGGGGAGAAGAAAAAAGAGGGTGCCAGCAGTTGGAGTGACTGTTACCCACTTTACGGGTAACATAATGTCATAATGTCACATTGGAGAAAGAGACGACCATAGGCAAAAACTGGCCAACTTGAGAGAGACAGGAAAGCATCTAGAGACAGTCCAAAAACATGGGGTCACTTAGTGGGAAAAGCCACCCTTTCTGCACCCCAAGTGTAAGATAAAACGTGGAAAATGTCCTGAAAATCAAAGGCCCACAAAGACTCCTCAATTAAGAGAGGACTCAGCTGTATACACAGATCAGATTACAGGGCTTCTTTCCCACCCATAGCCACGCCTTCAAGACAACCCTAAGTAGAAAGAGACACAGGTACAAGAAAACAAACATATGAAATAGGCTGGAGGATCAAGACTTGAACAGAACTCTGGATCTAGTTATTAACACATGGAACTCTCAGAAGCACAGAAGAGAATTTGGGGGGAATTGTACTGCCAAAGAAAATTGAGCCTAAAATAAAGTCAATGACTGTCAAACCTCAGGTCTCCAAACTTCCACAAGCAGAAAGCAAGCTATGATTACTGTGCAGCCCCCAACCCCCAAGTTAGACATTCTCCCCAAGGCCCCAGCAGATGTGTCCATGGAGGACAAATACAAGGACACAACAGCCAGAAGTTCTTCCTGCCACACTCCCAGAGCGGAAGTGAGTGAATCTGACACAGAACATAGTGGGACCAAGATGGATCATGACAAGACCTTGCCATCATCACATTAGAACACAGACAAAGCATGAACGTTGTCCAAGCCGAAAAACACCAGGCATGGCCCTCTCTTGGCTAGTGTGAGTGACAGCTGCTTTCTTACCAATCACAATTATCCGCATTCTAGCCCAACCTCCCTAGATAAGAGTCATTGAGATACTCATAAAATGCTCCCACTTACTGACCTTTCTTGGCCCTTCCCTCAAATCACTCAACCAAAACCCAAAGTCCGTAACAGGTTCTTTCTAGCACTGTCTGACCTCAAAGCCCCATGGTTCCCCGTGGTGTGTGGTCCCAACCTGCCCCATCATAGGCTCAAGGTGAGTTCCTGGTGGCCTTTGATTACCAGTCACTGACAAGCACTTTTTTCTTCCTTTCTTTCTTTCTTTCCTTTCTTCCTTTCTTCCTTTCTTTCTTTTTAAGATTTTATTTATTTGAGATAGCGAGAGAGAGAGAGAGAGAGAGAGAGAGAGAGAGAGAGAGCACAAGCTGCAGGGAGGAGCAGAGGGAGAGGGAGAAGCAGACTCCTGCTGAGCAGGGAGCCCGACGCAGGGCTCACTCCTAGGACCCTGAGATCACAACCTGAGCCAAAAGCAGATGCTTAACTGACTAAAGCCACCCAGGTGTCCCATGACAGACACTTTCATAATACTTGCTCACGGGGTGTCACTCTTGCTCTGGACTAAGGACTAATTTATCTTCTATTCCCTCCCTGTCAAAATGGAAGGTTGTTTTAATTGCACTTGTTCCAGCTCAGCTCCACTACTGTACAGGGTTAGCAGCAGGTAATATGTGTGTTAGTTCAGTCACCAAACCTCATGAGTCACATCTGGACTTGACTGTCTCCCTGGGAGAGTGTATAATGGTTACAAAAGTAGGATGTGCATGGGTATTTTCGTGGCCAAGGAGAAGACTGAGACAAAAATGACTGTCCACCAAACAGCTGCCAGCCATTGACTACACTTGCCAATTTCACACTTGCATTTAGGTGGGGCCATGTGACCAGATCTCACCAGTGGAATATACACAGTTATGATACATATCATGTCCAGGCTAACATGGGTAAGAACTGTGTGTCTCCTCCACGCTGTACTCCCCATCTGCCAGCTGGACAAAGGAAGTTCAGGCCCTAGAGGATGCTACCAACCTAGCGGATGGCAGAACCAGAACTATATGGAGCCAGAGCCAAATCATCATGCAGAGGAAAGCTGATCACTGATGAGGAACATCCACAATGGGCTGCTACTTTAAAGAGAAATAAATTTTCTGTGCAAAGTCCCAACATTTGGGAGATGCTGAAATTACCCTTAATAATCCAGAAATTGGGGGCTAGAGGCACAGAGTAAAAGCATGAATTGGACTCTCAGAAACCAGCCCTCAACTTGTGTTAGAACCACAAAGATCTAAACCCTAATGGTAAGATGTCCTGAAAAGCAAACCAGCCCTCCCAAGAACCACAGACTGATCTAAGGTTGGCCTTAGAATTAAGATGGCTCCTTTAAGACTGAAGAACCCTAGAGGTAACAAGTTAAAAGCTCCCCAAAAATGATACAATCATCCTAGGTCTCAAATTATCCCTCAAAATAACTCTGCAAATACAATGTCTAGCACACGCAAAGAAGTAAGACACCACAAGTAAGAAATAAAAGAAGTCACAGAAAAAATAAAAAAAGAAAAAACAGATCCACAAAGACATGAGAAGTTAGAATTACCTAATATAGACTATTAAAAAAACTACACCTGCAATAACACAAAAACAAACAACCCCTTTAAAAATGGGCAAAAGACGTTAATAGATGTTTCTCTCAAGAAAATATATCAATGGACAATAAGTACATACAGAGATGCTCAACATTACTAATCATAAAGGAAATGCTAATCCAAACGATAATGAATATCACTTCATACCCATTAGGATGGCTGGTATCAAAGAAACAGAAATTAGCAAGTGCTGACGAGGGTGTAGAGAAAGTTGGTTCCCTTGTGCACTGTTGATGGGTAAGTAAAATGGTGCCACTACCGTAGACAACACCATGGTGGTTCCTCAAAAAATTAAACATAGGATTACCATATCATCCAGCAATTCTGCTTCTGGTTATAACTCAAAAGATTTAAAAACAGGGTCTCAAAGAGATATTTGTACACCCATATTTATAACAGCATTATTTCAAAATGGCTAAAGCATGGAAGCAACCCAAGTGTCCACTGACAGATGAATGAATAAGAAAATTGTGGTATAGGGCGCCTGGGTGGCTCAGTTGGTTAAGCGACTGCCTTCGGCTCAGGTCATGATCCTGGAGTCCCGGGATCGAGTCCCACATCGGGCTCCCTGCCCAGCAGGGAGTCTGCTTCTCCCTCTGACCCTCTGACCCTCTTCCCTCTCGTGCTCTCTATCTCTCATTCTCTCTCAAATAAATAAATAAAATCTTTAAAAAAAAAAATTGTGGTATACACATAAATGGAATATTATTCAGAATTAAAAAGGGAAGAAATTCTAACACATGTTATGACATGTATGAACCTTGATGACATTATACTAAATGAAATAAGCCAGTCACAAAAAGACAAATATTATATGATTTCACTTATATGAAGTACTCAGTCAAAATCATAGGGACAGAAAGTAGAATGGTGGGTGCCAAGGGGGAGGAGAGAATGGGGAGTTAGTCTTTAATAGGAATAGAATTTGAGTTTTACAAGAAGAAAAGAGATAGATGGTGGTGATGGATGAACATTATGAATATATGTAATACCATTGCCACTAAACTGTACATTCAAAAATGGTTAAGATGTTAAATTTTGTTATGCATATTTTACTACAATTAAAAAATTGGAAAAAACAACAAATAAGCAAAAAAAATGACACTTACTATGGCCAAAAACATAAATGAGAGCTAAGAAGCTATAAAAAGTAACACAGTTTTAAATTTGTTAAGGAAAATCTAGAACTAAAAAGTAAAAAAATCCCGAATGGGTTTTTTAGCAGAGTAGGTGCTACGGAAGGGAGAACTGATGAACTGGAAACTAGGTCAGAAGAAAATACTCAAACTAAAGCATGGAGAGATCAAAATCTGGGAAACACAAAAGAGAGGGCATGAGAATACATCATGAAAAATCTAATAAACATTTCATTAGAGTCCTAGCAGGAAAGAATAGAGAAGATGAGCGGAAATAATTATCTGAAGAGAATGACAGTGAATTTTCTAGACTTATGAAAGACCTCATACCACAGATACAAGAAGCCAACATACCATAGGCAGGAATATATGGAACTCAGTGAAACTACAGAAACCTAAGGTCTGTAAGAAAATCCTAAAGAAGCAATAGGAAATGCACAGATTACCTCCGGAGGCACAGCAGTTATAATGACTACTGACATCTGAACAGAAAAAACAAAAGCTAGACACTCCAACAGGCTGAAAGAAAATAACGCCAACAGGAAATTCAATATACAGGAATTAGTCTTTCAAGAATAAAGGTGAGAGGGTGATGTCAGTGACAACAGCAAAGTAAGGACCTCCAAAAATCCCCTCTTCCATAAAAGCAATGAAAAAAAATAGCAAAAATTGTCAGATTCAACTTTGTCAGAAATCTGGGAATTTAACCAAAGGCTTACAGCAATCTGGGGAGCATTTGTTAAAGGAAAACAGTTGAATCTCCATAAGAACAGCACATTTATAGTGTTTTAACTTTCCCTATTCTCATTTTCCCCCAATGCCACCTCAGTTCTATAGCTGTCTTAAAACCCAACAGCTTGCAATGATAGTGAAAACCAGCAGTGTGGCAGTCACAGAAAGGGCCGGAACAGGATTAGAACTCTTTCAAAAGCCTTATTCCTGGAGAACTGTCATTACTTGACATGGCTATTAAGTTCCACTTGCAAGGACGTCTTTATTTGACCTGAATCAGAGTAAGACCAGTGTGAAAAGCATTTTCCTCAGAGGTGTATGTTAAAACAATTAGAATCAATTGTTTCATTTTATAACTACCTGAGACAGTAGACAACAGGTGCGGCAAATAATACATAAACCCAGAGCATAATAGAAAAAGGTGGAAAATGAGATGTCTATAGGGAATTTGAAGAACTCCAACATATTCCTGGAAATCTAGAAGGTCACATGTATACGTAGAGCTGTGCACATACTCAAGGTTATATGAATGCCCAGGAAAGACCTGAGACAACTATAAGCACACACACTGGGCTGACTTTGAGGCTCTGTACAAGTGGGAAGTAAAAGACTCAGGCAGAGCTGTAAAGTGCCTGATTAAATGTTGAAGCATACCCCAATATACACACAGAGCTCCTTGGGAAAGTCCAGGAGACTTACTGATTCCTGGCATTTAAGGAAATCTCTGTCCAATCCTTAGCTGATCACAAATGAGTGGAAATACATGTCACAGAATACAGACTTTGCAGAGTTAGTTCAGGAAAGTCACTAAACAAAACAACAAAAACTACTACAACAAGCAGAGGCACCAAAAATCCCAGGGGAGAAAGGAGAATCAAATTTTCAGAGTTGCCACATGTATTATTTAAAATGTTTAGTTTTTGACAAGTCATTATGAGACACACAAGACAGAGAGAGACAGACAGAGACAGAGAGACAGAGAAAGAGACAGGCAATATGGCCCATAAACAGGGAAAAAGCAATCAATAGAAACTGCCCCTAAGGAAGCACTGACATTGGACTTACAAGAGGAAGACTATATATAACCTATTTTAAATATGTTCAAAGAATTAAAGGAAACCACATCTGAAAGATTAAGTATGACAATGGTGTCTCATCAAGTAGAGACTACTAATAAAGAGACAGGATATAAAAAGGAGCTAAATAAATATTCCAAACTAAAAAGTACAGTAACTGAAATGACAAATTCACTGGAAATATTAAACAGCATATTTGAGCAGTCAAGAACAAACTGGAGAACTTGAAGATAGGTCAACTGAAATTTTCCAGTCTAAGGAACAGAAAGTAAAAAGTAAGAAGAAAAATGAACAGAGCAGGTATTGAGCCCAATATCTCTCTCCTATAATACAGCCCATTGTATAAAGTGAATGAAGTCTTCCTTACAAAAAGGAGAAAAGAACAGAGCCTCAGAGACCTGTGGGACACCATCAAGCATACTAAATTTGTATAACAAAAGTTTCAGAAGGAGAAAAAAGAGAGAAAGGGGTATAAATTTCAGAAGGAGAAAAGAGAGAGAAGGAGATATATTTGAAGAGATAACAGCTAAAAAAAACTTCCCAGATTTTGGGGGGAAAAAAAATTACACATCAAGAAACTCAATGAACTCTAAGAATAAACTCCAAGATGACCATACCTAGACACATCATAATCAAGCTATTCAAACACAGAGACAAAGAGAGAATCTTGACAGCAGCAAGAAAAGCAGCTCATCATCTGAAAGAAATCCTCAATAAAAGTAATAGCTGATTTCTCATCAGAAACTGTGGTAACTAGAAGGTTGTGGGATGACATATTCAAAATTATAAAAGACAAAGACTGTCAAACAAGAATTCTACATCCAGCAAAATTACCCTTCAAGAGCAAAGGAGAAATTAAGACATCTTCAGACAACAAAAACTGACAGAATAAGCTTCTAGAAAATCTGCCCTACAGGAAATACTAAATGGACTCCAGGCTAACATGACAGGATCCTAGACAGTACCTCAAATCCAGGTGAAGAAATAAAGAACACCAGTAAAGGTAAATACAGAAGTAAGTAGAAAAGACAGCATAAATATAATATTTGTAAGTTTTCTCCTATCTTAAACAAAAGAAAACTACACAGGGCAATAATTATAAATCTGTGTTGATGTGCACAGAATGTATAAAGATATACTTTGTATGACAACACAAATATAGCACAAAGTGGGGGAGGAATGGAGATATACAGAAGCAAAGTTTTGATGTACCACTGATATTAAATCAGTATGAATCCAAACTAAACTGTTACAAGTTGCTAATACTAAGAAGCCCCATGTAACCCCAAAGAAAATAACTAACAAAAAATAGCAAAATAAATAACAAATTAAAATTGCACACTAAAAAATATCTATTTAATACAAAAAGTAGTAATGAAGGACAGAAAACAAAGAGACATGACATATAGAAAAAAATAGCAAAATGGCAGGAATAAATCCTATCAGAATTGCATTAAATGTAAATGGATTAAACATTCCAACTTAAAGGCAGAAATTGTGTTGATGGGTTTTTTTAAGTTTTTATTTGAATTCCAGTTAGTCAACATATAGTATAATATTAGTTTCAGGTGTACAATGTAGTGATTCAACACTTCCTTACAATACCCGGAATTCATCACAAGTACCCTCCTTAATCCCCATCACCTATTTCTCCCATACCCCCACCCCTCTCCCCTCCGGTCACCATCAGTTTATTCTCTATAGTTAAGAGTCCATTTCTTGGTTTGCTCATTTGTTTTGTTTATTAAATTCCACATATGAGTGAAATCATAGAGTATTTGTCTTTCCTGACTGAGTTATTTCATTAGCATAATACTCTCTAGCTCCATCCATATTGTTGCAAATGCCAGATGTCATTCTTTTTTTTTAATTTGTTTCTTTTTTTTTTTAGATTTTATTTATTTATTTGACAGAGAGAGAGCACAAGCAGGGGGAGTGGCAGAGGGAGAAGCAGGCTCCCCACTGAGCAGGGAGCCCAATGCGGGGCTCTATCCCAGGACCCTGAGACCATGACCTGAGCCAAAGGCAGAAGCTTAAACGACTGAGCCACCCAGGTGCCCCAATGTCATTCTTTTTTATGGCTGAGTAATATTCCATTGTATATGTATATATCACATCTTCTTTATCTATTCATCAGTCAATGGTCACTTGAGATGTTTCCCATACTTTGGCTATTATGCTGCTTAAAACAAAAACAAAAACATGATCCAGTTATACATAGGCAGTATACAAGAGACACTCTTAAATTCAAAGACACAAACAAGTTAAAAGTGAAAGGATGAAAACATGTATACCATCTAAACAATAACCAAAAGAGAGATGGGGTGACTATACTAACAACAGACAAAATGGTCTTTAAGACAAAAATTGTGACTAGAGACAAAGGACATTTTATAATGACAAAAGGGTTGATTTATCAAGAAGTATAACAATTACATATATATACATGTATCTAAAAACTGAGCCCCAGAATGTATGCAACAAAAAATTAATAGAAACTGAAGGAGAATTATACAATTCACAATAATGGTTGGAGATTTCAATATCCCATGTTCAATACAGGATGGAACAACAAGACAGAAGATTAGCAAGGAAAGAGAAGATTTTAACAGCACTATAAAACAATTAGATCTAACAGATAGCTATAAGGCACTCCATTAAAAAACCAGAAGATACATTATTTTAAACTACACATGGAACATTATTTAGGACAGATCAGATGTTTAATCACATCAAAATTTAAAAGAATTGAAATCTATATAAGTATGTTGTCTGACAGCAAGGAAAAGAAATTAGAAGCCAATAGTAGAAACTTAAGAAATTCACGAATTTGTGGAAATTAAAGAACATACTTCTAAATAAGCAAGGAATCAAAGAAGAAATCACAAGGGAAATGGGAAATACATTGAGTTGACTGAAAATTAAAACACAACATATTCAAAACTTATGAGAGGCAGTAAAAGCAATGATTAGGAATGTATAGCCATGAACACCTATGTTAAAAAGGAAGATCTCAAATCAATAACTTAACCTTCCACCTTAAGGAATTAGAGCAAACTAAACCCAAAGCAAACAGAAGAAAGGAAAAAACAAAGATTAGAACAAAAAGAAATGAAATAGAAAATACAAAGCAATGGAGAAAAAATAATGAAACCAAAAGATGATTCTTCAAAAAGATCAATGAAACTGACAAATCTTTATCTGAATTAAGGAAAAGAAAGAGAAGACTTAAATTAGTAAAAATCAGAAATGAAACTACCAACCTTACAGAAATAAAAATGGATTACAGAGAAATATTATGAATAATTATTTGCTATCAAATTAGATAACCCAGGTAAAGTGGACAAATTCCTGAAAAGACACAAACTATCAAAACTGACTCAACAAGAAACAGAAAATCTGAATAGACCTAAACAAGTAAAGACGTTGAGTTAGTAATTGGGAACTTCCCATAAACAAAAGTGCAGGACCAGATGGTTCCAATAGTGAATTCTACCAAACATTTAAGAAGAATTAACACCAATCCCTCACAGACTCTTCCAAAAAATAGAAAAGAACATTTCTCAATGCATTCTATAAGGTCATTATTACCCTGATATCAAAACCACAGAAATCACAAGAGAAAAAAAAAAAAAAAACATAGACCAATATGCCTTAAGAATACAAATGCCTTCTTTGGAAAAATGTCTATTCATGTCTTCTGCCCATTTTTTAATTAGATTATTTAATTTTGGGGTGTTGAGTTTTATAAGTTCTTCACATATTTTGGATACTAACCCTTTATCAGATATATCATTTGCAAATATCTTCTCCCATTCCACAGGCTGCTTTTCAGTTTTATTGATTGTTTCCTTCACTGTGCAGAAACTTTTTATTTTGTTGTAGTCCCAGTAGTTTATTTTTGCTTTTGTTTCCCTTGCCTTAAGAGACATACCTAGAAAGAAGTTGCTACAGCTGATGTAAGAGACATTACTGCTTGTGCTTTTTTTCCAGGATTTTTATGGTTTCAGGTCTCACGTTTAGATCTTTAACCCATCTTGAATTTATTTTTGTGTTTAGTGCAAGAAAGTGGTCCAGTTTCATTCTTTTGCCTGTTGTTGTCCAGTTTTCCCAACACCACTTGTTTAAGAAACTTTTTCCCATTGGATATTCTTTCCTGCTTTGTCAAAGATTAATTGACCATATAATCGTGGGTTCGTTTCTGGGTTTTCTATTCTGTTCCACTGATCTATGTACATGTCTATTTTTGTGTCAGTCCCATACTGTTTTGATTAGTACAGCTTTGTAATATAAGTTGAAGTATGAAATTGTGATGCCTCCAGCTTTGCTTTGCTTTTTCAAGATTGCTTTGGCTATTCAAGGTCTTCTGTGGTTGGGGTTTTTGTTTTGTTTTGTTTTACATTTTATTTTATTTTTTTATTTGTTGATAAAAACTAATTTGGTATTTATCAGACTCATAATAAGAATAAATTTTCAAAAATTCACCTAGTAAAATTCCTTAACAAGCTTTCCCATAAAGAATTAAAATCATCTGTGGTGATGACTCACCATAGGCCTTTATTTTTTTTTTCTTGATGTAGTGATCCATGACTCATTATTTGCATATAACACCCAGTGCTCACTGCAATACGTGCCCTCATTAATACCCATCACCGGGCTACCCTATCCCCCCACCCCCCTCCCCTCTGAAACCCTCAGTTTGTTCCTCAGAGTCCATAATCTCTCATGGTTCGTCTCCCCCTCCGATTCCCCCCCTTCATTTTTCCCTTCCTTCTCCCAATGTCCTCCATGCTGTTCCTTACGTTCCACAAATAAGTGAAACCATATGATAATTGACTTTCTCTGCTTATTTCACTTGGCATAATCTCCTCCAGTCCCATCCATGTGGATGTACAAGTTGGGTATTCATCCTTTCTGATGGCTGAGTAATATTCCATTGTATATATGGACCACATCTTCCTTATCCATTCATCTGTTGAAGGGCATCTCGGCTCTTTCCACAGTTTGGCTATTGTGGACGTTGCTGCTATGAACACTGGGGTGCAGGTGTCCCTTCTTTTCACTACCTCTGTATCTTTGGGGTAAATTCCCAGTAATACAATTGCTGGGTCATAGGGTAGCTCTATTTTTAACTTTTTGAGGAACCTCCATACTGTTTTCCAAAGTGGCTGTACAAACTTGCATTCCCACCAACAGTGTAAGAGGGTTCCCCTTTCTCCACAACCTCTCCAACATTTGTTGTTTCCTGCCTTGTTAATTTTTGCCATTTTAACTGGTATAAGGTTCTATCTCAATGTGGTTTTGATTTGAATTTCCCTGACAGCTAATGATGTTGAACATTTTTTCATGTGTCTGTTAGCCATTCGCATGTCTTCTTTGGAGAAGTGTCTGTTCTTCTGTGGGTTCTATACAAATTTTAGGATTGTTTGTTCTAGCTCTGTAAAAATGCTGTTGGTATTTTTATAGGGATTGCATTAAATGTGTAAACTGCTTTGGGTAAAGAAGACATACAGACGGCCAACAGACACATCAAAAAATGATCAACATCACTCATCATAAGGGAAATGCAAATCAAAACTACAATGAGATATCACCTCACACCTGTCAGAATGCATAAAATCAACAACACAAGAAACAGGTGTTGGCAAGATGTGGCGAAAGGGGAACCCTGTTACACTGTTGATGAGAATGAAAATGTGCAGCCACTGTGGAAAACACAGTATGATGGAAGTTCCTCAAAAAGTTAAAAATAGAACTACCTTATGATCCAGCAATAGCACTACTAGGTATTTACCCAAAGAATAAAAAAAAAATACTAATTCAAAGGGGTAGATGCACACCAATGTTTACAGCAGCATTATCTACAATAGACAAATTATGGAAACTGCTCACGTGGCCACTGACTGATGATGCATAAAGAAGATGTGATATATATACAATGCAATATTACTCAGCCATAAAAAAGAATGAAATCTTGCCATTTGCAATGACACAGATGGAGCTAAAGAGTATAATACGAAGCAAAATAAGTCAGAGAAAAACAAATACCATATGACTTCACTCATGTGGAATTTAAGAAACAAAACAAGCAAAGGGACAAAAAAAGAGAGAGAGAGGCAAACCAAGAAACAGACTCTTAACTATAGAGAACAAACTGATAGTGACCAGAGGGGAGGTGGGTGGGTGATGGAGATTAGGAGTGCACTTGTGGTGGTGACTACCAGGTGAGGTATGGAAGTATTGAATTGCCACACAGTACACCTGAAACTGATATTATACTGTATGTAAGGTAACCAGAATTTAAATAAAAACCTCTTTAAAAATTTTAAATGTAAAAATCCTCAACAAAATACTATCAAACTGAATCCAGCAATATATAAAAAGGATTATCTACCATGACCAACTGGAATTTATCCAGGAAATGCAAGGTTGGTTCAACATACAAATATCAATTGGTATAATGCACAAAATTAAGAAAATGAAGGACAAAAAAAGTATGATCATCTTAGATGCAGAAAAAGCATCTGACAACAATACCACTCTTTTATGACAAAAACACTTAACAGAATAAAAATAGAAGGAAACCTCCCAAACTAACAAGGGACATCTCAAAAGCCCACAGCTGACAACATACTGAATGGTGAAATACTGAAAGCTCTCCCCCTAAGATCAGGAACAAGATTAAGATGTTCACCCTCCCCAGGACAATGCAACACTGTACTATAACCAAGGCAATTATAAAAGAAACAGAAATAAAAGGCATCCAGATTAGAAAGGAAGAAGTAAAATTATCTATACATGCATATTATATAATCTCATATATAGAAACTCCTCAGGAATCCACTAAAAAACTATTATAGCTAATAAATTCCATACTTATGGACTGGAAGACTTATATTGTTAAGATGGCAATACTCTCAAATTTTTCTACACATTCAATGCAATCCCTATAAAAATTCTAGCTGCCTTTCATGCAGAAATTGACAAGCTAATCCTAAAAATCATATGGATATGCAAGGAACCAGGAATAGCTAAAACAACAGAAGAACAAAGTTGGAGGACTCACACTTCCCAATTTCAAAACTTACAATTCAACGATAAGACAAACAATCCAATAAAAAAATGGTCAAAAGATTTGAACAGACATTTCTCCAAAGAAGACATGCAAACAGCCAGTAAGCACACAAAAAGGTTACCAACAGCATCCGTGATTAAGGAAATGCTAATCAATACCACAATGAGATACCACTTCACGCCCACTAGGATGGCTATAATCAAAAAACTGGAAAATGACAAGTGTTAGTGAAGGTGTGAAGAAATTGGGACCCTCATACATTGCTGGTGAGAATATAAAAAGGTGCAACATCTTTGGAAAACAGCTTGGCAATTACTCAAAAAGTTAAACATACAATTACTATATGACCCAGCAATTCCACTCCTAAGTATATACACAAAGGAACTGAAAATATGTATGTATACAAAAACGTACACGTGACTTTTCATAGCACATTATTCCTAACAGCCAAAAAAGTAGAAACAACCCAAATGTCTACCTGTACGGTACTGATGAATGGAGAACTAAAATGGGATATATCCATACAATGTGATACCATTCAGCCATAAAAATGAAGTACTGATACACAAAAGAACATGGATGAACCTTGAAAATAGTATACTAAGTAAAAGAAACCAGACATGAAAGGCCACATATTTATGATTCCATTTATATGACATGTTCCTAATAGGCAAATCCTTAGAGACAGAAAGTAGATTAATGGTTGCCAGGGACTGGGACAGGGAAGAATGGGGAGTTACTGTTAATAGGTATGAGGTTTCTTTTTAAGGTGATGAAAATGTTCTGGAATTATGTAGCACTAGTGGTTGCACAACCTTGTAAATATACCAAAATCCAATGAATCAGAAACTTTATATTTTTTTAAGATTTTATTTATTTATTTGACAGAGAGAGAGAGGGAGAGCACACAAGCAGGAGGAGCAGCAGAGGGAGAGGGAGAAGCAGGCTCCCCGCAGAGCAGGGGGAGCCAGATGTGGGACTTGATCCCAGGAACCCGGGATCATGACCCAAGCTGAAGGCAGTTGTTTAACCAACTGAGCCACCCAGGCACCCGAATCAGAAACTTTAAAAGGGTGAATTTTATAGCGTGCAAATTATATCCCCCCCCACAAAAAAATAAATTAAAAAAATTTTTTAAATAAAAGTGAAATCAAAATAGTTTTAGAAAGAAAAAAACAGGGAGCGTATCTACTACCAGCTGACCTGCAATAAAGAAATTTCTAAAGAAGGCTCACTCTTCAGGCAGAAGGGAAGCAACCCCAGAATGAAGGTCAGAAATGTCAGAGAACAATGAAAAGCAAAAAATGGACAAAGTTGTGAATAAATGTAAATGAACACTGATGGTACATTAAATAACAACACTGTTAATATTAGTATTTCATAGAGTTTAAAAAGAGCTTACAGAATTAAGACACACGATAATAAGCACATATAAATCTGGAGAGGGTGAATGGAGTTCAAGTGCTCTATGACACTATAATCTCTGCATGGTCCAGAAGGCAGGTATAACTGCATTATCTGGATAAGTTAATAACACATTATTTAATTTACATAGTAACCACGAAAAGAAAGAAAAATAAAATATAACCTCCAAAAAAGTGAAGAGAGTATAAGTTGAATGATTTTTAAAAATCATAATACTGTTTTAAAATAAGATAGAAAAATAAACACAGAACATGTGGGACAAGAGAAATAAATAATAAGAGTATAGACTTAAATAGATTACTAATTATATTCAACATAAATGAGTTGAATGTTCTAGTTAAAAGACAAAAATTATCAGACTGGATGAAAAACAATCTAACTGTTTGATTATTTTGCAAGATACATACTTAAAGCTTAAGAAAACAGTTTTGAAAGTAAAATGATAAAAAAACAAAGATATTATGCAAATATGAGCCTAAAGCAATCTGTTATGGTCATTTTCGTATTGGCATATGATACCATAGGCAAAGATTCATTACTAGAGATAAAGAAAACCACTGTTAATAATTAAAGTCTCAGTTCTTCAGGAAGACCTAACAATTTTATATTTGCATGCCCCTAATAGCAGGGACTCAAAGTATATAGATAAAAATTGACAGAACTTCAAAGAGAAATAAGACAAATCCATAATCATAATGAAACTGGGTAATTATCTTAGTAATGGATATAACCACCAGACAAAAAAAATACTAAGAAAACAGAAGATGTGAATAGTATGTTATAAGTTAGCTGAATGGAATGTATAGAACATTGAACCTAATTCTTTTCAAGCACACAGGAATGTGTGAGAAAACTTATAGTCCATATTCTGGGCCATGAGGCACATCAGCAAATTTCAAAGAATTAAAATCATAAAGAGCAAGATTTGGGGGCAATGAAATTGTGCTGGAAAAGAATAAGAAAATATGCGTATGTTTGGAAAATTTTAAATATTCTTCTAAACGACCTATAAATTTAAAAAATCATACTGGAAATTAGAAAATATAACTGCCTTCGTCTCCTTGGGCTGCTGTACCAAAACACCATAGACTGAGGGGCTTAAACAATGGACATTTATTTCTCACAGTTCTGGGGGCTGGGAAGTCTGAGATCAGACAGAATGCCAGCATGGGAGAGCTCTGGTCAGGGGCCTCTTCCTGGCTTGTGGATAGTTGTCTTCCTGCTGTACCCTCACATGGCAAGAAAGAGAAAACGAGCAAGTTCTCTGGTCTCTTCTAATAAAGTACTAATCCCATCACACTCATGACCTCAACTAAACTTAATTATCTCCCAAAAGCTCCATCTCCAATACCATCATATTGGAGGCCAGGGCTCAACATATGTATTTGAGAGGGGCACAATTTGGTGTATAGTATATACTAAACAATAAGGAAAATACCTCAAATCAAATTCCGTATGATACAACTGAATCATTATTTTATAAGGAAATGTATCACCTTAAATACACATATTAGTAGGGGGGAAAAGCTGCAAATTAATAAACCAAGTAGTCATCTCAAATTGGAGAGAAAACAGCTACGGAAAAGGAAAATTACGGGCCAATTTCACTCGGAGACACGAATGCATGAATCTCAGGCAAAACATTAGTCACTGAAATTTAATCAATATATTCTAAGAATAAGCTAATATGAACACGTTATGTTTATACAGTGGTCATCTGTGAGTGACAGAATGAAATACTTTTATTTTGCTTTTGATACTAATCTTTATTTTGCAAATTTTCTAAATAAATACTCATTTATGAATCAGGAAAAATATTTTCAATATTTTTAAATTAATAATTTTCTGCTGATCTCTCATACTTATGAAGCCAACTAGTTCATAAATGGCAAGAAGAAAAGAGCAAGAGGTAGCTCAGAAAAGCCCTTTAATTTGAGTAATCACAAGGCTACAAGACCTAATGTGTCTCAGTGTCTCTATTTGGTTGAGAACAAAGAAAGGATGGATAGGAGTAGAAATGGATGTACAAAGGTAGGGATGTGATAAGAGCAATTCGTAGGCTTTTTGCCCAGGCACTAAGGGAGCGATCTCATACACAAATGTGTCTATAAACAGAATCCATACTGCACTTTAATGAATAATTTAAAAGCACTTTGCAAATAGGGTTAAGAAAACAGGAACCTAAAATGCTCAAAAATCAATAGTTCTGTCCTATCCCAACCTGGTGAGTTACACAAACAGATGTTTGAGCTTTATATCATGTTTTAGAAACATTGGAAGCTGGGGGGCACCTGGGTGGCTCAGTCAGTTAAGTGTCCGACTCTTGGTTTTGGCTCAGGTCGTGATCTCAGGGTTGTGAGACTGAGTCCTGCATTGGGCTCCGTGAGTCTGCTTGAGATTCTCTCCCTCTCCCCCTTCTCTCCGCCCCGCTTGCACTCTCTCTCTAAAATAGAGTAAATAAATAAAATCTTAAAAAAAAAAGAAACATTGGAAGCTGGATGGTTAAGTATCAAAAGGTTTAAAAACATCTACAAGCTCTGACCTAATAATTCTGCCTTTAGAAACTTCTCCTTCATAAATTATCAGTGATACAAACAATGATTTTGGTATAGGTTATTGATTATTGATCAAAGCATTATTTATGATGATAAATATTTTAAAGCAGCATAAATGTCCAACTATATTCAATCAATTGGGACATCCACTGGAATAGTATGCAGCCATTTAAAATCATGTTTTATAAGACTATGATATGACACAAGAAATTCTCACTATCTAGTACAAAGAAAGAAAGCTGTTCATAAAACACTATGGAATGAATCCCAACTTAGGATATTCATATCATACCACACATAAAGGTAGAAAGACACAATGGCTATGGTCGTGTAGTAAGATTATGAATGTTTGTTTTGTCCTTTATACTTCCTGCTTGCTTCAATTTTTCTACACAAAACATTTGTATCACTTTCAAAAATAGAAAAAAAGTTTCAAAAAATAATTTTTAAAAATTGCTTATCTCAACTAGATTCAAGTACCCTTCATCAATCCAAATCTACTTCTAGTAAGGGTAAAGGGGAGGTCAATAAAGAACTGATACATTAGTTTTCTACAGCTGTATAACAAACTGAGCAACTTAAAATTTACATTTATTACCTCGCAGTTTCTGTGAGTTAAGAGTCTGAGCAGGTTTACCCAGGTTCCCCGCCCAGGGTCTCACAAGGCTGCAATCATGGTGTTGACCAGGCTATGTCCTCATTAGAAGGCTCAAGTGGGGGGAAGAATTCCCTTCCAAGCTCACTTGGGTTATTGGTAGAGGTTGTTTCCTTTGCTGTAGGACTGAGCTCCCCTGCTTCTTACTGGCTATCCCTAAAGGCCACCCTCAACTTCTAGAGGCCACCTGAAGTTCTTGCCATGTGGGCTTCCCCAGCATAGCTGCCACCAAACAGAATCTCTAAATGAGTTTCTAGCAAAATGGAATTTTATATAATGTAAAATAATCAAGGAAGTGACATTCCATTACTTTTCCATATTCTATTGGTTAGAAGCAAGTCCTACTTCAATAGGAAAAGATTATACAAAGGCATGAATCATGGGGATCATGGTGAGGCCATCGTCATACAGTCATACAGTCTGTCCACTATATCTAGTCTCCCAGGGCAGAGCCCAGGCAAAGGAGGGAAACATGTGCTTGCATCTGAAGGCTCTTCTCATCAACTGACTACCCATAAACAAAACTGAACCCTGCTCTCTCTCCACAGCTGGAGCAGAATGGTACTGTAAGAAGTGAAGGGAGAGTTCATCATGAGTCAGAGTTAACACAGAGAATCTAAGCAGGGAGGTGGGAACTGTGCCAGCCCTGAAGGATAGTTAAGACTTAGATCCCTGGAAAGAATAAGAAAGGGAGGCTAGACTAAGGAGAGCTAGAGAGACAGAATTTCCAAGGCGGGCTTCTGGAGAGAGTAAGTAGGATGGTTTGTTCACAACAAATATAAACCAACATATTGGTAGTTTCACATTCTAGTCAGTCCCCTGATGACCAACATACCTGCAGACCTTGCACACTTGTAAAACTTCAAACAAGACCTAGAGAGGAACGCGGTTTGAGTTTTGGCTAACTGTGCAGTACTGACATCAATTAACCTCCAGAGTTTGGTAAATGTTACTAATATTTGTCCTGAGCTTCTGGGACATGGAAGACTCAACCTCCCTGCTCCATTTGAAACTAAGTATGGCCGAAAAGACTCCTCCTGGCCAACAAAATGTGAGAAGAACGGTACTGCAACCCTTCTAAAGCGGTAACTGCTGGTGTAAGACTCTCCATGTTCTAAAAGGATCCAGATCCAGAATATTTAAGAATCAATTTTGCCAAACTTCCAAGGAACAAAAATCCTTCCCTTTCAGAAACTATTACAGGGAAGATGAAGCATCACCATGATACCAAATCTGAATAAGGGCAACACAAGAAAAGATTAATATTGGTCAATACTTCTTACGAAAATATATGCCAAAACTGTAAATGAAATATTACTATATTGGATCCAATAATAATTTTTTAAAATAGTCTGTCATGACAAGGTAATGTTTATCCCAAGAAATCAATGATGGCTTAAAAGTAAAAGATCAAAATATTTCATCTCAGTCACAATTTATTTTTTTCTTTTTCTTTTATTTTATTTAAAGATTTTATTTATTTATTTGACAGAGACAGAGAGAGAGAGAGAGAGAGAGAGAGAGAGAGAGAGAGAGAGAGCACCAGCAGGGGGAGCAGCAGGCAGAGGGAGAGGGAGAAGCAGGCTCCCCGCTGAGTAGGGAGCCCCATGCGGGGTGATCCCAGGACCCTGGGATCATGACCTAAGCCAAAGGCAGACGTTTAACTGACTGAGCCACCCAGACGCCCCATCAGTCACAATTTAAAAAAGAAAAAACATAAAATCATCTAAGTAGGTAAAGAAAATCATTTGTTAACATTCAAAATCTATTAATGGTGTTTTTAAAATCTTTTATCAAACTATTAGCAGAGGAGACCATCCTTAACCTAATAAAAGGAATCTACCAAAAAACAGGAGCAAACTTCATATTTAAGGCTCTAAAAGTATTGCCTTTAAAGTGTAAAACAGTATTAGCATAGCCCTATCATTCTACGCAACTTTGTCTAGTGTCCAAACAATGGAAATAACACAAGAGATAAATAAAAGACTTAAAGGCTAGGAAGGAAGAAATGAAATTATCATTATTTACATGGAGAAATCAGAAACAGATCCACATGTTTGTAAAATTTTGTGTTTCAAAGGAAGCACTGCAGATCATTGGGGTAAGGATGCTATTCAATAAATAGTACTGATACAATTGGTTATGCATTTGGAAAAGTTCTAAAATTATATCTCTACCTCACACCTCACACAAAAATAAGTTCCAAGTAGAATATAAAAAGCAAACATTCAATTTTTTATAAAGATGAGAATACCCTATGACCTTGGGGTAGCAAAGAATTTCTTAAATAAGACTCAATAACCACAAACCATAAGGAAAAGATTAATAAATCTGACTACATTAAAATTAAACATCTGTTCATCAAAACAGCATTTTTAAAAGGATAAAAAAATAAGCATAAATAGAATCCAGAATATATAAAGGACTTCTAAAAAGCAGTAAAAAGGACAACCCAGGTAACAAATGGACAAACAATACACAAATACAATTTATAGAAGAGGAAGCCTAAGTGGCCCCTAAATGGATAAAAAATCCTCACACTTACTAGTAATCAAGAAAATGTAAATTAAACAGTGAGATATTTCACACAAGTTGACTAACAACAATTAAAACATCTGAAGATGCAAGGGATTAGAGAGGCTGTGAAGAAATAAACCTTTGGAAAATACTCTGACGACAGGCCTGAGACTGGAATTGGCCCACCCTATGACCCCTACAATCCCACTTGTACATGTAGACCTGAGTGCCCAGCACAGAGAAAAGGTGGGTCAGCAGGAAGCGGCAGTAAGCAAGGGTAGAGATTAGACAGACTGCTAGGAGAAAGACTTCAGATGGGAGTTAGGCCAGGAAAGAGTATTAAATGCCAGTCTGCCCAGGAGATGAAAGTAAGCATCAGAACCAAGCTCACCTGGGGCAACTTCTTCCCAACAGCAGCTACATCATTTTGTGTTCTACTGCCTATATCTGATCATGTAATTTCCTCTTTAAACTTCGCCAGCTAAAACTTTCTAGAACAGTTCCAACTTGTGTCAGGTTCCTACGGCTGCTCTAACAAACATCCACAAACTTAGTGGCTTAACATAACAGAAATTAATTATCTTTCAGTTCTGGAGGTCAGAAGTCAGACACAAGGTCTTACTGGGCTAGAATCAAGGTGTAGGCAGGGCTGTGTTCCCTTCAAGAGGCTCTGGGTGAGTATCCATTTTCCCACGTTTTCCTGCTTCTACAGCTTGCCCACACTCCTTGTCTTGTAACCCCTTCCATCTTCTAAGCCAGCAATGACGGGTCCTCTTCCTCATTTCACATCACTCTGACACTAGCTCTTCTGCCTCCCTCTTCCATATTTAAGGACCCTCTGATTAGTTTGGGCCCACCCAGGGAAATCCCAAATAATCATCTCCTTGTTTTAAAATCAGCTGAGTAGCAACTTTCATTCCATCTATTACCTTAAATTCTCCTTGCCATGTAACATAACATATCCATAGGTTCTGGTGATTAGAATGTGGAGAGCTTTGGGAGACCATTATTCTGCCTGCCACACCACCTCCAGTCAACCCTCCCCCACACCTCTGAGTTCCAACACTTTCACAATGCCATCCAACCTTCACCACCACACATTCTGTTCTCCAGTTACATCAACCTTCTGGTCTTTTTGTAATCAATTTTAGACCCATCCATGCCCAATTACAATTCGCCCTTCAGGTCTCAGCCCAAGGCCACCTCCCTTCTGAAGCCTTCCCTGATTCCCAGCCTAAATGAATTCCCCACTTCAACACACCAACCCAACTTTCTGTGTATCCAAATTGCAGCACTCAGTGTGGCCCCCTGTAACCATCAATTTACATGTCCTTTTGTCAGTCCAAAGTAGAGCCCTTCCATGATAAATACTACGTCTCCTTCCCCTGTGGGTTTTCAAATCACAGCACAGGGCCAGGCAAAGAGTGGGCACTCAGAGAGTATTTCTGAAGTTTAGAGGAGGCAGAAAGAAGCTGCCCTGGGTTTCCCTCAACAAAACAGGTTACTCTTTCACAGAGTAATGTGAGTTAAGTGCACAGCTGATGGGGCCAAAGAACTAGTTCAGATGCTCATAGCAAAAACACCTTAACAATTCACTGCATAGTTTGATGCACAATTTACAATCATGTGGAAGAATCTCTGTACCCATTATTTCTTATTGCTAAACTGTGGGGCAATTCTAAAGGAACTGACAAAAATTAACCTCAAGAGAATAAAGAATTTATCTAAAATGATTTACAAAGATTTCCTCAAAATTATAGAAAAGAGAGTAGATGTTGCTCCAACACAGCAGAAATGCCTGACAACTGACAACTGCCCAACAGCCCTACCACATACGCAGAGGGTTCCAGTCCCTTTCTGCGAAGGCTGAAAAGCACCACATGAGTGTGAGGGGTGCTACAACTGACCTTGTTTAGGGAAAAACAAATTGCCTCTATGTACAAATATATGTATACATTACAATAAAGAGCACATTTTTAAGAGGGTGGTTGTTTAAGGAAACAGGATCCCATTTAATTTCAATGATTTGTTACTTGATGTCCATACTACAGCAAGAAAATTCCCACATGCTGAGACTAAGTGAAGGAAAGGAAATGTTGAGTCCACACAATTATCCACTTGAAAAAAAGAGACAACAACATGGCTTGAGTTTTTAAAAGAAATGCTTCCATTCAGACTCAATAGAACTTCCCTGCTCAACTGTTCAACTTTTCTTTAAATGTGTAAATTTTGAGAATGATTTTATTTTTTTAATTTGAATGCGATTAGTCAACACATAGTACATCATTAGTTTCAGATACAGTGTTCAACAATTCATCAGTTGCGTATAACACCTAGTGCTCATCACCTCACGTGAACATACTCCAAAAAACCCTCTCACACTGGAAAGGAAATTTAAGACAAAGAAACTGAAAGAGAGGACCTGTGTTCAGCACCATGGACAGCGGGCACACAACCTTGCGGCAGTCCCAGCTACCAGGGCTGAGAGCTCAGACATAGCCTGGCCGCCCCCAAATCTACAGTATTCATTGCAATGTTTAAGTTGGGACTGATTCGAATACATTAGAGGGTATTTTTCTTTGTTCTGGCCAACAAGGACCAGGCTTCACCAAAGGGATGTACAATTCCCATCTACCAAGATCTGCTTCAGTGATCTCTGTTACAGTAAAGCCCTGAGGTTTCTGTGAAAATAGGAATGACTTTGCCACTGACACATGGCAACCAGTCCAGGAGCTGGCTACACCTCCAGGAATGAAACTGTTCAAACTGAAACACAACACCCAGCCTTGAATGGCTACATTGTTTCAAGGACCTCACGACACAGCCTGCTCTCAGCCTCTCTGCAACAACAGGGAAAAAGATAACTTCCTTTTAAACATCTGGCCAAATGAACCCATGTGTTGAAATTTTCACCTAATTACCTTAAAAATATAATCACAAAGTTGTATATCTTCTCCAATGCTGAGTATTAATAAGGGTATCTGGAAAAGTGATATTCTGAGGTCCAGTATCACCACTAATCAGCACTACCTACAGCAACACCAGTCACAAAGCCCTGAATTCTACACCGGATGCCCAATCTTTCCAGTGAGAGGGACACAACTTTCCTCCTTTTACCATCAAAGCTTTTTCAAAACCTTAAAATATTGAGTATCAGCTAAGAATATAATGAAGTCATGTAAGTTCCAAAACACCGGCAATGAACTTGCACTGTACAGACAACAGCATCTACGTACCAGTGAAGAATAACAGTGCTCGCAACAGCAGTGCTCTGGAGCATCGGCGCGGCAGGGAGCGCACGCGCCTCTGAAGACCCCGGGACCGCGGGGGGATCTCCGAGTCTGAAAACGCCAGCCGCAACTTCTCCAGCTGCTGGGATGGGAGGCTGGGCGAGGTCTTCCCCCTTCCCGTCCGCCGCCCCTCCGGGGGGCCGCTGGGCTGCGCACAGTCTCTCCGCCCCGCAGCGGTGTCTCTGAGACGCCTGAAGACGAGGCGCCGTTCTGCGCACGGCGGGGCCGGGCATCGGTTCCCGTCGGGGGGACGCACACCTGCGGCCAACATCTAAGCCAAGGCCAAAGCGCGGACCAGGGGCCCCACTCCCCGCGGACGCAGCCGAGGTCCGGCGGGAGCGGCGAGGGCCCGCGCCACGGGAGCGGCCGGCACTGCAGGGTGCGTGTGTCGCCGTCCAGGGTCCAGCCGCGCCGCCCGACGGCCCCTCCCGGAGCGCCGCACGCCGCCAACCCCGCCCGCGACCGGCCGCGCTGAGCTCACGGCGGAGCCGCGGAGGCTCCGAAGCCCGCGCTGCGCTCCAGAAAGGCAGGAGGAGGACGCGCAAACCCCGGCCGCCCGACAGCGCACTTTCGGCCGACTTTCCAATTCGGGAGGAGCCGGCACTACGCTCCCGACCCCGCAGCAGCAGCAGCGACACGCAGACCCCGCCGCGTGCCCCCGCCGCCCCCGCGGCCGCGCACCGCCGCCCGCGCGCGGGGAGCCCCGGGAGGTCCCGCCGCCCGCGCCCCTCGCCGCCGAGGCGCCGCGCCCAGCCTGACGGCCACCCCGCGCCGCCGCGCGGGAGACGCTGCCCGGAGTCCGGGCCAGGGGTCAGCCGCCCAGCACCAGCGCCCGGACCCCGCGGCCAGCAGCGCCGTCCCTGCCCCTGACTTCGGGAGCCGCGGGGCGGCCCGCGGTTGGAGCGCGGCCGAGGCCGTGGGCGCCCCCGGGGCGGCGGGGCGCACGCGCGGACCCCCGGCCCCGGCCCCGCGCGCCCGCCCCGCGGCCGCCCACCAACTTGGTGGGGCCCCGGCGGGGCCCTCGGGCCCTCCCGCCCGGCCGGCGCCAGACGTGCGCCGCGCAGCCCCCGGAGCCCCGCCGGCAAAGTTGGCGGGGCTCCCCCGGCCCCCGGCCGGCCCCTCGCTCAAGCCCCGGGCTGCGACCCCAGTCCCTGCGCGCGACCCCGGCTCGACCCCTGGACCCGGGCCAGGACCCCCCGCCCCCGGCCCCGCCCGCGACCACTCACCTGTCCGCGGAGGAGGGCGTGCCCGCCGGCTGGCCCGGGCCGGAGCCCGGGGTGGGGCCGGGATGGTGGGGGAGCGGGTGACGACGGGGCGATCGAGGCGGCGACAGAGCCTGAGGCGACCGAGTCTGAGGCGACTGAGGCGGCGGGAGCTGCTCCTCGCGCTCCAGCCGAGGCGCTGCGCGCGGCGCGGGCCCACCCCCTCCGAGCTGCTGACCAATCCCCCGCCGCCCGCCGCCGCTGGCCCCGCCCCCCCGCCCAAGGACTGGGCCTCGCGAAAGCGGGCGCGGCGGGCCAATCGAAAGGAGGAACGGCGACGGATGAGGCCAATCGGAACCCGGGAAGCTCTACGGAAAGAAACCAATGAGCGTCGCGGGGGGTGGGAGGGAGGTGGTGAAGCAGGACCAATGGTGATGGGGGCGTGACGGAAATTAGGGCGGGGTCTTGGGCTTCCGAGTCACTGGTCGTGGGCGGGGCCGCGAGCCTGTCATTGGGCAGGGGCGGTGCCAGACTTGAGGCAGCGCCCAGGGTGGGGCGTGGCCATAAGTGAAAGGGGCGGGGTCTCGGGCGAAAGGGTCACTGGCTGGGGCGGGGGCAGGGGCGGGAACCACAAGTGGGCGGGTCCTAGAACTGGGGCGAGGCCACAAATGGGGCAGGCTAAGAGGCGGGCTAGTAGTCGGGGGCGTGGCCTGGGGGGGGCTCCGTCGTAGGTGGAGGCGAAGCAGGGCCACAGTGGGGCGGGGAGGGGACGGGGGAGCGGGGAGGGGGGGGTCACTGACTGGGGGCGTGGCCTGGGGCGGTTCCTGGGAGTGGCGGAGGCAAGCCCTGGGAAGGGGAGGAGATATGGCGGGGGGAAGGGCAGGTCCCTGGAGCGTCGGGGGCGTGGCCTGGGCTGGGACAGTGAAGACGGAGGCGGGGCCAAAGGTGGGGGTGGGAAGGGCGGGTCCCTGGAGGGAAAGGGGTGGGGCGTTGGCCGGGCGCTTCCCAGGGCTAGGCAAGGATGGGGAGGGCGGGGAGGGGAGAGGGAAGGTAAGGGGCGGTAACCTGCCGTGGGCGGGGACGGGTCACTAACCGGGGAGTGGCCTGGTTGCTCTCGGCCGTGGGACCGGCCCAGTGGACCTGGACCTGGGCCCTCCGCGGCCGGCGCCCTCCCCCTCCTCTCTCCGCAGGTCTCGGAGGCGCTGGGCAGGGGTCCTGTAGCAGTCTACATAGCGGGCAGTCTTCCGGCCTGCGGGGCCTGGTCCTGAGACCCCGCCCCTCTCGGGCCGCCGGCCTTGCCCAAGTCGCCCCGCCCCGGGCGAGCCTGCCCAGCACCTGTCCCCGCCCCTCAGCAGGTGCCCGGCCTTCCTGCCGGCCTTGGAATCCATGTGCCAGTCTGCGGGTCCCGAGGCCCCGGACGCGGCTGCGCTTCTGCCTCGACGTTCACAGGTGCGTGGCTCAACACACCTGCCCGCAGGTGACCCAGGAAGGTGACCAAGACCGTCTGAAGAGCTACTAGGCTCTCCTCAGGGGACACAATGCCTCTCCTGTTTTTACTTTATTATCCTTTCTTGCCTACCTCCTGGCCTTCGTTCTGCTTTATTTGTATTACGGTCACTTCCGTGCAGCTGAACCCTTGTGTCTCATCTGTGCATTTGGGGCCTGTTTTTAGCAAAGATTATTTCTTCCAGTGCAGCATCGCACAGCACGAGCGAGGTCACAGGCACCGCGGCGACCTCTGACTGCGCAGGAGTGACCCGCGGGGCAGCCAGGCCTACAGGGGTCCCGGACTCCCTACCCCGCACCCCTCGGGGAGCCACGGGAAGGAACTCGCCCTCGCTCGGCCTCCTTAGGCCTCCTTGGGCCTCCTTAGCACCCGGAGGGGTCAGCTGGCTGCCAGGGCAGGGACTGGGGGATGGGCCTGGGGATGCAACTGTGACGCTGGGCGCCCGTATTGGTACCGTTTGCCCCTAGCCTGGGGCAGGAGGCATTTCCCAGGCTTCTCCTTTGTGAACCCTACTCCTTCGTGGGCCACTGGAAGCCCACCCACTGAAAGATCACCATCATGACCACTTCTTTTTGTAGGATCCTCGCCCCGGTACACAAAGGCCCCTTTGGGCATTCAGAGACGGGCGAGGCTGGGCGACGCTCAGACACAAGGCAGCAGTCCGTACAAGCATGGGGGGGTCGGGAAGAGCTGTGTCTCATTTGTCTTCACATGTCACTTGTGTATTCAAAGACAGCCTTTTAAAAAGAAAGGGCCCCAGACTTCAGGGAGAGAGGGTGTAGGTGGGACCCACCCAGAAGGGCGGGAGCTCTGGGGAGGCAAGAACACAAACAGCATCTGGGTCACGAGTCCTTCCAAAGAAAGGGGTCACAGAGGCAAGGGCCACCGCAGCAGTGTGGACAGCAGCTGTCACTTGGAGCAGAGGGACATGCTCAACCGTGTGCTCTGGGAGGACCGCTCTGGGGGTAGGAAGTCGGAGGAGGCAGAAGCCCTGACTGGATCTCACAGTCAGGGTGAGGGAGCACGGTGCTGGGAAGTGAGCAAGAAGGAACAGTGGCAGAGCATCCCGCAGGACGGGGACCCGGAGACCGGGGTTGCAAGGATTTATCACGTCCGGACTACACGGCTCTGGCTATCTCCCTCACCTTGACTCTGTGGGCAGAGAGGATGGAAGGACCCTGGGGTCTCCGCTACCAAGGCCAGAGTGGGGGGGTGGGGGTACAGGCAGAGCAGCTTCAGTCCACCCCCGAGATTGCAGGCTGCCAGCCTCGCACTTCCCCATCCTCTCCAGGGGCCCTCGTCCCCTCAGCTGCCTTCATTGCCTCCTGAAAGACACAGTTAGTCATTAGGGAATTAATGATAGTGTTTTTGGGACAGCATGTTGGACCCTAACAACTTTCAATTATTTCCAGTTCCTGCCAGCCCTGGGAGGAAAAAAGCAGCTCATCTCGTGCCTCCGCCCTTGACACACAAGACAATCCACGTCTGCTGGTGTATTATCATATGTTAGCAGATCTCTGAGAGCCAAACTGCAGACCACAGCAGCTGGGCCGGGGCCTGGAGCAGGCCTGGGCTCCTCCCCCTAAGCAGGACCAGCCTGCCTCGAATTCCCCACACACACACTGTGCTCCCTGCACTTCCCCCTTCATTAGCACCGTGTGTGCGCTGTTCACCACGCTCTCAGTCGCTGTCACTGCGGTCCTTCCCGTGAGGAGTGCACCCAGGGGCCCGCATTTATAAATAACTCCATGGTGTCTTGTTGGGGGATGCAGAGAGAGAAGAGGCTTGTAATTATCATCTGCTTGGAATGACGTCAGACCAAGCCCTGGGAAGCCTCAGAGTGCCCGGCCTTCCTGATCGTCACTCACACCCCACCACCAAAGAGTCGAGAGTGGCCTCATTATCTCCGGCCAGAGCATGGCAGGTGGGGGCAAGGAGCCTTCCCGGCTCCATATCAGGTGGCTAACAGGGTCAGGAAAAGAGTTGCACAGAAAGCAGTCCCAGTGGCCAACTGTGTCTGAGTCTTCCGGAGGAGCGCAGGCTCCAAGGCGTGACCGCACGTGGCACCCAGCACCCGTGGCTACAGATGTCCCCTCACCTGCTACGGAGAGAGGTCTGGTGTGGCATGCGGGTGTCTGCTGGCCTGTGGGAAGACTTTGCCTCCAGTCTGGGCCTGCTTTCTGCAGGGAAAGCTCGCATTGTCATCTCAGCCACCCCTTGCGCTCAGCCTAAAACACAAGGACACTACCTGGGGACAAGTCGGCAGCCTAGGGAACCAGCGTTGCTGCTAAAACCGCCTTCACAAAATGCTGAGGCAGGACCAGGCCGCCGGGGGCTGGTCCGCACAGCTGCCTCTGTCTTGTCATAAAGCACGGCCTTGGGGGCGGCAGGGCTGGGTCAGCTGAGCTCAAAGGAGATTCTATGATGGCCAGAGTGGTGGAGTGAAAATCGGAAAGTGAGTAAACCAGTCCCCGCACCAGCTGCCCTGGTCAGGGAAATATACCCAATGCTGCAGATGTAGGTTCCTCCCTTGTGATGTGGGAATCGAAAGCTGTGCACCTGACCTTTCTTACCTGCTTGCTATTTTATTAGGCGAGGCAATCAAGGCGGCTCCTCTCGTAACCCCCTGGCTGAAGGAGCAGCTCCTAACCCGTCACGAGCCACGTCCCTGGCCCGTGACTGGGACGGGGGTGGGAGGAGGTGAGGCTGCACCTGCACAGAGGCAAAGCACTAGCCAGCTGGGCTTCTGAGGTGCCCCTGCCTGGCTGGAAATGTGCTCCAGAAGGAGAGGTGAGCATGCATGGAGCCTCCAAGACAGATGTGCGGGAAGAGGAGAGAGAGAGAAGCATGCCCATTAACAGCGCTGCCGCCCACCAGGACTCACAGATGCTTTCTCCTGTGGGGCTGGCAAACTGACCCACACTCTACAGCTGCCCTGCGTCCTGAGCCTGTCCTGGAACCGCATGCTGCCCCGCTCTGCATTCCCGTTTAGCCGGGCACACCCCCGACAACAGCCAGCAGACTGCTCTGTGGGTATGAGGGGCTGGGGGACAGCAAAAGCTGTCCTTATGGTGGACACGGAAAGTTACCCCCATGCTGGGAAGTTGGGCTCAAACCACGCATGGCAGCCGTGGCTCTGACCCCAAAGGATAAACATGCTGGGGGTGAGCAGAAGTCCTGCTGTCACCTGCCGGGACACTGGCTTCCCTGGTGGGGCTCCCTGCTTTTAGTCTGTTACAGGCATGGTTGTACTCCAGGGTCTGCTTGTGGATGGGGGCCTGGGTTTCGTCCAGAGTGTTGTTATCATTCCCAGGGAACTGGAATCACTGACCTATGTCCTCTCGGCCCTTCACATGAAAAAGCAAGTGAGTCACAGCTGCCCTTGACTGCATCTCCCAGTTCAGACAGCAGGCTCTGGAGCCGATGCGCCACTGCCAACAGGGAGAGAGAGCGGAGCTCGAGACAGAGAGGGGGACGGAGCCAGAGCCAGAGAGGGGGACGGAGCCCGAGACAGAGGGCGGGATGGGGCCCGAGATGGAGAGGGTGACAGAGCCCAAGCTGGAGAGGGGGACAGAGCTCGAGACAGGGAGGGGGACGGAGGCAGAGCCAGAGAGGGGGACGGAGCCTGAGACAGAGGGGGGTGATGGGGCCCGAGACAGAGGGGGGGACGGGGCCCAAGACAGAGAGGGGGGAAAGAAACAGAAAAGGAGGAACAGAGAAAGGGAATGAGACTGAGAGGGAGAGACAAAGAGGGGGAGAGAAACAGAGAGACAGGCTGCTCCTTGTGTGGGCTCCTGGCCGGATCTCTGGGACCACCCCCCCACACACTGCCAGCACAGCATGGCACACATAAACCTTTATACGTGCAAGGTCTCTAGTGTTTGCTGTAAGGCAGAGAGGTGTGGCTTCTTCCTTCTCTCTCACAGGAGTGCGAGCCCTTCTACCTCAGGAAGACTCCTCCCAGTGAAAGTGGCAGCAGAAATCCCACCTCTTCCCACGGCGCCTCCACGGAGGCTCTAGAGTGAGAACTGCTGTCTGTGTTTCAGTGACTCCCCACCTCCCCACCCTGCACACCTGTTTGGCCAGCAGGAAGAGGCTGGGAGGGCAAAGCAGAGCTTCTAAATCCCTGACCTGAGGGAGGATCCGCCAGGCTACGCGGCTGGATGCAGGGGTGCTTATGGATGCCTGGCTTTGCCAAGTGGATCGAATGCTCCTCAGTGGACTCCTGCAGTGGCTGTGTTTCAATTAGGGTCATGGGCAAGTTTTCTGTTGACATAAATAACCTCAAATTAACATCAGTGGAGATGGATTTAAACACACAGAATATTCGTGCAATAGCAAGAGTGTGAGGGGGCAGGCATGGCTTAGCTCTTCCCACGGGAGGGTCCTATCTCCTTAGAACCCCAATTTTCTTAGGGTTTCATCCATGGCATCCTTCAGCAACTGCACAGCCTTTCAGCTTTATTGGTTTAGTCCCTTGCTGGCAAAGACCTCTGATGAGAACTTTAAGGTGGAATTCAAGAATGTAAGTGTTGAGAAGCCATTAAAATGTAAATTATGGGGCTCTGAGGGCTGTCTGTAGCCCTCTCCCAATTGCCCCCTTCACCACTGCCTCTGTCGGGTCCTTCACACATGCTATCCCAGGCCAGCGGGGAGCTGAGGAGCTTGCAGACCCATGAACAAAGGCAAGGCAACAAAGCAAATCATCGAAAGCTCTCGGGTGCACTGCACCTGCCAGCCCCCCACCAAGATGGGGAGCCAGGGGTCTAACACTAGGCAGTGTGAGCAAAATCAGAGCAGTAGCACCTAGTAGGTGTGTTGCAGACGCAGCTTCCTTCCCCCCAACCAACCCAACATCCAGACCAGCCTGAGGTCAGTCCCTCTGCGCCGTGCTTGGTGACCCACTCATAGACAGATGGTCCAAATCACAAAACCGCAGTGGAGAAGAAGCACGTCCCCACAGCCGCCTGCCCTGGGCTGCTGGACAGGCTGACTCTCACAGCAGTCAAACCTCCCAAAATGCAAATTAAAGGTGCTTGGTTGCACTAAGAATACGACAAACTCAGGAGCTAGGCAAATTGCCACCGTGTCTAATGCTAGTGGGCCCACGGCTCCATGCTGCGAGTTTCCACAGAGGGGCACGGAGGTGGCAGTCTGGATGAAGCTGGGGAAGTTTGAAGTGTGTTTGCAGAGCACTTTATATACGGTAGCACACGGCTGAACAGGGCTGTGGGCCTGATGGCAGCTGAGACGCCAGGCTGAGAGAATGCACCGCTCCCCCCACGAACCAACCACACAGGCACACACACACTCTGAAGACAGTGGCCAAAACTAAAAACTGATGCCTGTCCCTGCCAACCCCTGTCCATGTGGGGAAAGGATCAGGGTGGGCAGAAGTCCTAGAAGGCTCTGCCTTATCAGGACGACACTGTTCGGGAGAAGAGGTCCCCCACCTCTCTCCCCTCCACCCAATGGAGGAGACGCTCTAAGACACTCACTCACTGGGGCCAGGCGGACAAGAGGGACGCTGACACTTCAGAAACCGCCAGTGCCCACCAGTGTCCACCAGTGTCCCCCCTGCGTGGGACAGGGTAAGAGACCGCAGGAGAGTGGGGTACTCATCCCCGCCACGTGACACGGACCAGGGCTGGCTCCTCAGCTCCAGACCCCTGAAGGCAGGAGGCGAGCGGGATCATGCTGACCAGCGGGACCACACTTCCAGGGTGCAGCACGCCTGGAGGAAAGGACGCCCCTCCGGTTCACTGGGCACCCTCCTGGCTGCCTGGGAAAGAGCGTGGATGGAAGGCTGGCAGGAGAAGAGCTGTGGGGCAGACCAGTGACCTCAAACCCCTTCCACCTCCGAAGAAAAGTTATTCGTCCTTACAGAAGTTGATAGATCCTTCAGCATGGGCTTCCCTGCCTTGTCTCCCAGCACCCCAGTGCTTAGGGAGTTCCCAATCTATTGACGTACTGTCCGCGGAAGATAAAGATGGCTGCAAATTCTTTGAAAATGTGACATCCATGCTCCTTCTCCTTGAAACTAGGTGGGTTCTTTGACCAACAGAATAGAACAGAGGGGATGCTGTGCTAGTTTCTGGGGCTAGGCCTCAAGTGGCTTCCAGTTTTTCTCTCTTGGAATACTTGCTCTCGGGAAGCCAGCCAACATGTAGGAAGTCCCACCACCCCGGACGGCCGTGTTGTGAGGAACCGCAAGCTAGCCCCATGTCGGGGCCGAACACAGAGAAAGAGGCATCTGCAGCCCCAGTTCTCACAGCCTTCCGGCCCAGGGAAGAGGGCTCAGATGGTGCCAGCCTTAGCCACCGTATGACTGCAACCACATGAAGGCCACGTGGGGCCTGCCACCCCCCAAAGGGTGAAAAAAAATTATAAATCATGGTTTGAAGCAGCTACGTTTTTAAGCAGTGTATTGTGCTGTAGGAGACCATCAAACAGGATTCCACACAACATTGTTTTCTACCAAGAGACCTATTTCAAAGTAAAGAAGGTATGAACGTCGGCACATGACCCTGGCTTCACAGCTGTTACCCTCACCCCATCACCCAGAAGCAGCGACCTAGTAAGGAGGGTGGGAAGGCGTGTTAATGGCTGAGCTAAGGTGCCCACCCTGGGCCAGAATCCCGCAGGATTCAGTCACTGTCCCCCAGGACGCACGGTTTGTGCTGAAGCGATGGTCCGTGAGTGGCCCTGGGTCCCCAGCACCTTGAATACAAGCTCCAGGAGCCGCAGAACAGAGCATGCTCGCCCTGTTGCCGCTGTTCCCGTGAGCCCCAGCACGATCGGTGCTTCCTCTCACTGCACATACCGGCTCTGCGGGGTGGGGTATCCCGGTCCCTGCTTGGGGGGACGTTTCTGCCTACGTCTCCACCACACTGGAAGCCACGGTTACATTCGGCTACGTCAGGCTTCCCATGCCTGCGGTCGAGCACTCGGGGAGCCGACTTACTGTACTGCTAGGTAGTCAACCCCAACTCCATGAAGGGCGAGGCATGCTGATACTCACTGGGGACGGGACAGAAATGTCTGGAACTGGCAGGTTCACTGGGACACTTCCACGTCCATGCCAAGTGGTAAACTCTAAGTGGACAATGGCAGCACCCATGGCCCATCAGAGGCAAGGCAACCGCGGGACAAACACATCAGACCAGCCAAGCTTCGAGCTGGGAGAGACCAGCCCGAAAGGGGGGTGGAGGAAGGAGTATGATTTCAGCCGTGGGGCCGGTAGCAGGGACCACTGCTTGGCTGGACAACCTGTGTTCTAACCTTTCAGTAGACGGCAGCTAGATAACATCATGAAGGATCATGCTGCACTGCCCTCTCAGGAAGTAAGTCAGGGCATCTGTCCCCGGGCCAAACGTGCATGGCATGCCCTGGGATGGACTCACTTGTGGGTCTCGTCAGGTCGCCCGGCGGGAGCAGCTCTGCCAATGCGAGCGCCGGAGCCCGAGAGCTTCACAGAGCGTCGGAGCCTGATGACGACTGCTTGCGGCGAAGGGAGGGCACAAAAGGCGGCGGCGTTAAGAGGCTCTGTCCCGCGTCCGGCCCGATGGCGTCCCCGCGGCGCGCGGAGGGGGTGTGTCCCGGCGGCCCCGCCCCGGGCTCTGGGCGCTGGGGGCTGGGCGCGTGCGCGTGCGCGAGGGCGCGCGCCGGAGGCCGGCCCGGGGCTGTGCCCCAGGTGCGCGTGTCCGGGGACGGCGGCGGCCGCGGCCCCCGGAGTCCTGCCTTTCCCGGTCGCCGGGGGCTTCCCGGTCCCTTAACTCGCCGCCTTGTCGGGCTTCCCCTGCGCGCAGGTGTGTGCGGCGTTGTCCCGCACCTACGGAATACGATTCCCGTAAGTGGCCTCCAAAGAGTGGGCCAACAGTCGAGTCCAGAGAGTGCTCAACTTCGCGCTCCTGTTGTTAAAGTTTGTTACTGATTCATAGCTTGGAAGTGTGGTCTGAACTCTTTCCCTGCTTTAAAATTGAGGTTTTTTTCTGATCAAAAATAAAGCCAGCTGTCCGCGATGTAATTGACCCAGGACCGACAGAGTTAGCTGTGCCTGCTCCCCTCAGTCATAATTGTTGACCGAAAAAACTTGACTTCCAATGCCTGCTGTTGGCCGGAAGCGTTACCGGTAAAGTAAACGGTGATGAACGCGTTTTGTATGTTGTGTGTATAACATACTGTGTTCTTACGATAAAAAGCTAAAGAAAAGAAAATGTTAGAGAGGAGCTCATGAGTTAGAGAAAATGCATTTACAGCACTGTTATGTTTATTTATTGGGAAAAACCCCCGTAGAAACCCATATTATTCAGGGGCGCCTGGGTGGCTCAGTTGGTTAAGCGACTGCCTTGGGCTCAGGTCATGATCCCGGAGTCCCGGGATCGAGTCCTGCATCGAGTCCCGCATCGAGTCCCGCATCGAGTCCCGCATCGAGTCCCGCATCGAGCCCCGCATCGAGCCCCACATCAGGCTCCCTGCTCGGCAGGGGATCGACCTCTCTCTCTGACCCTCCCCCCTCTCATGCTCTCTCTCATTCTCTCTCTCCCTCTCTCTCAAAAAAAAAAAAAAGTTATTCAAGGGTCATGTGTCTTGGCAAATAGATTTTCTTGTCCAAGATGGAAATGCTACCGGAGTAGTGGTGTTCCTGGAGACCTCCTTCTAACCCACCCCAGTAGGTGGTCATTTCCTTAATGCTCCTTGAGAGTCGGTTTGGAGGCACCTTTATCATGGGGTCACTTCTCAAGAGGATACTCACTCTAAAGAGTCCCCAGCGGCCCCACTTGTTCCAAGGTGCAGCCCCCTGCAGAACACCTGTCTCTCCTAGCATCCCACAGTCCGTCTTCTTGGAAGTTGCCCAAACTGCTTCCTGGCCCCCTTCAGACAACCAAGGACGGTCAGAAGTACCTGCAGACAAACTGAAGTCTCTTCTACTCCAAAATCCCACCTTAATAGGATGCTTCCCAGTCCAAGACTTTTCCCCTTCTACCTGATAAAACTCAATTTCCTTTCTAAAACCCTTGAAAGTGACATCAGAAGGGCTCCCTTGCTGCAAGTTGATGGGTAAACAGCCTTTATTAATTTTGTCTTGAGGTCGTTTTGTTTGTGATAGTTTGAGGTATTTATTTCAATGACTTTTATTTTTTACTTTGAAGATTTTAATTGGTCCTTTTTCCTATCCATCTATTCTTATTTCATTTCTGTCTTTTGTTTCTTACTTTCAATTATCTAAGGAGAAGAAAATGTTTTGACTGTTGACTTGTTAACTTTCTTAGCATTGGGTTTCTTCACATGTCCTGGAATTTAGGTTTGCGGGCAGCGGGCAGGAGATAGCGGCTCTTCCCCCTTCCCCTCCTGCTCCTCACCCTTCCCTAGTCAGTGGCCTTGCCATCGCTTCCACCTTCAGCCCAGAACGGGGTCCCACGTGGCATGTCAAGGCTTTCAATAACAGGGAGAGCATGTCAGATGCAGGGTCTGCAGGCAGTGGTATTCATTCTTGGTCTTCAGTTTGGGTCTCTGTCTTTGTACTCCTAAGCCCCCACTGTGTTCAAAAGCCCTAGGCAGCTGTCAGCAACAGGGTTTTGTTGGTTGTTTGGTTTAGTTTCCTACACCACGTAGGACAGCCTCACCCAAGCCTGTGGGGTGAGCCCCTTGCCCACTCCGGTGGCCAACTTCCAGCCCCAGAAACCAGCCGACAGGAGCCACTCTCACCTCTGTTTCTGGTCCAAGAACTTTGGTGTTTTCGAGCCCTGCTGTGTCTTTTTGTTTTCTGTTTCCATAATTTATAAATCCATTATGACTATGTGTTTGAAGCAATGTGTTCAACATAAACTTCTAAATTCTAGTCTCATCTTGACTATTTTCATGTATTACCTTCTCCATTTGAAAACTTATTTTTAAAAAAGTTAATATTCTTGAGTAGTTGCTCCAACTTTCTGGTTCCAGTTTGCTATTTCGCTGCTTTTTATGTGGCTTGAATACAGGCCACTTTGTGGACACCCCTCTCAAATGACGCCGTGGCCTCCTATGTGCAAAATGAACTTGTGCTCATTCTTTTCCTTACTCCGACTCACTGCGGCAGCTGACATTCACCTCTTTCAACAGCTGACATTTGTTACACCAAGTGCTCGACCACACTCCACAGAGGACACTGTTAACACAACAGCTCAACCACACTGAAGACTTAACATTGTAACACCAGGTCCTTACATGTTTCCCTTCTGTGATAACTTTGAGACAAATCCTCTGGCTCTCCTCGATTAACTCACTCTCTCCTGGATAGTTCTCTTTCACAACCTACCCACTTTAAATAAGAACCCCTCCAGTCTTTTTTCTACATGCTGACCTCTCCTGGCTCCATTTCTGCATTGCTAATTTAGGTCAGTTTAGCCAAGATTCTTCATTCCCATTTTGTGCCCAGGTGAGGGATGGGTGTGGTGGGGATGCAAATATAACTAAGACATGGCGTCTGCCCTGCAGGAGGCTCTTCCTGGGCAGGGAGGCCAATCTGCAAACTGCTGGCTGCAACTTGGGCCACAGTGGAATGAATACATGCGTGCTGTAAGCCTAAAGTTCCGTTAGGGTCTTTGCAGGAGCTGGATGGCCTGCTGCAGCATTCAGTTGAAGAGTTTACTGGAGGAACTGTTTACAGATGTGTGGGTGGGAATAAAAAACCAAAGCAGTTGGAGGGACTTCTGGGGACAGGTAGATGGGAAACCATTCTCACCTCCAGGCTCAAAGAGACCGGAAGAGGAAGAGTAGTACTGGAGCCAAGGGGAGCCCAGGAGCCAGATGCCCCCCCCAACCCCTACCCAGAGATGCTGAGGCTATAAAGCCGGAGTCACAGCACACTGCTCACAGGTAAAGTCTACCTGTCATCTGTTTGGTAAAGATAGTTTGTTTAGACATAAACATGCTATTTTATCAACATATCATCTATGGCCGCTTTCAAGCTATAATGGTAGAGTTGAGGAGGCCCTACAAAGCCTATGTGGCCCTTTACAGGGAAAGCTTGCAACCCCTGTTACAGAGGCCCAGGGCCTTGCTAATATCTGGGAACGGCAGGGGGGCATGCCCTGACAGCGCAGGAATGGACTGTTTCTATGGGGACAGCACTTCCCTTGAGCAGTCCCTGAAGGAATAATGACAGAAGGCATAATAACACGTTAATGGAGGGTACTGGAGTGACAGAGAATACTTGCATAATCTTTAGGAAGGCATGGAACGAGTTTTCAAAAAAAGAACAGATGGAGGAAAGAGCAAACCAATAAGATGGTAGAGTTACACCTGAATGTCACTTCATGTACATTAAATGTAAGCCGACTAAGTACACGAATAAAAAGTCAAATTGTCAGATTGGACTAAAACCAAATCCAGATATATGCCTGAGGTCTAAGAGGCCTCATATGGAGAAGCAGAAAGTGAAAGGATAGAAGACCATGTGATCACTGGCCATAATGACGCGTCGTGAGTGTCCCTCACCTCCGCAGAGGAGGACCCCGAGGCACACCATGGGTACGCAGCTGACCTGGGTCACAGCCAGAACTCGAACCCAGGCTCCAAAGGCCATGTTTAGCCTCTGAACCAGAGTTGCCAGCTGAGCGAGAATAAAGAGAATACTGACCGCCCGAGCTTGGACATAAGGCGAAAGGAGGCTGGCATGTCATTTCTTCTCACGTAAGGGTACAGGCCACCCGAAGACTGGGAAAATGGACTTTGTTCAACTGACTGCTATTTAGTAGAGGTCCCCAACTTAGTGAAATTAGACATTTGCGTGAAGGTTTTTGCCGGTAGAGAAGCAAATAATTTCGGTCCGGGAAGAAAATAGAACATCAAAGGATATAGTTTATTGTCCTTTACGATATTAACCACTTTTGTGTCTAACTAAGTGACCTGATCCTAACAGCTATGAATTCTAGGTCCTGAAAAACTCTCCGAGGCTGTCTTAAGGTCCTACTCACCCACAGTCAGCTACCAGGCGATACAGAGCTAGAGCATCTCTAACACGAGACCTTGCAGGAGGCATGGGGCAGAGTCAGCCCTGGCGGCAGCTAAGATCTAGAACCATCTGATGCACTAGAACGTACCCCCGCGTTGACTCGAGCCAGCCATGGAAGCAGCTCGAGAGCCTGAGCCAGTGCCCCCACAGACTAGAGGCCCTCCAGCTCCGACCCGTGGACCCCGTCCACAGGCAAAACCCGCTCCGGCATGAGGTCCAGAGCAAAGCCAACTGCACACCAGTTCTCTCATCCGATCCAGCATCATTGCCAGAGTGAGAGCCAGCCCGAGATCGAGAGCCACTTCTCAAGGCAGCTCAGTGCTGCTGTGGGAGGCTGTGCGGGGTTTCCTGTGAAAGGCACAGGGACAGGCGGTGGGGATCAGCACAGGGTGATCACCCTGGCAGGGTGGTGATCTTCTCTCCTCCTGCCGCTTCGGCACCATCTGCAGATGGAGGACTGGCCACTGCACCGGGGCTGGTCACCACTGCAGGGTTGATGGGGCTCAGAAGCAGCTACAGACCCAAAGCCCGCTCCAGAGCTCGAGGCATTTCCATCTTCTGCTGCGGTGCCTTTGTCGGGAGCTCGGGAGCTGGAGTCAAGTGCGCCCCAGTGTGGGTAAGCCCCCTGCCCCTGCAGCCAGCTCCTGCCCCCGCTGCACAAACACAGGGGCGCTTACCACCCGGCGAGCTAGAGCAGACGCTCAGACGTGCGCCAAGCGAGCATTACCTCCACCCACAAAGCCAGAGCCACCACACACAGCAGCCCCCGCACCGACTGCGGAAGACGCCCCCCCCCCCCCCCCCGGCGGCAGCTCCTGGGCTAGAGGCCCCTCTACCTGCTCGCCTGGACCAGCTCCAGTACAGCAGTCCTCTCTGCTGCCGGTTCCTCCACCAAATTTGGCAACAATGCCAGCCTGAGAGTTCACTGAGCCCTGGAGTCCATTCCAGAATCAGCTTGAGCCCCACCACCGGGGACGGAGCCAGCTCCAGCTGCAGCTCCAGCTCAGGTCCTGGGCTGGTTCCAGGGCAGGAGCCGGGGGCATCCCTGGCATCGGCCGTAGCTCCGGCCCATGGCTCGAGCCACTCTGCCCAGGTCCACCTGTCACCGAATCTTTTTATTTTTTTCGAGAGAAACTTTTTTTTAGCATTTTATTTGTTAGAGAGAGGGAGGGAGCGCAGAAGCAGGGGGTGCAGCAGAGGGAGAGAGAGAAAGAGACCCCCCCGCTGAGCAGGGAGCCCGCACCAGGACTCGATCCCACGACCCTGAGGTCCTGACCTGAGCCGAAGGCAGATGCTTTAACCGACTGAGCCACCCAGGAGTCCCTAGCCTTCACCCTTTTCTGTTACAGGTTTTATGATTTTTACATTTAACAGTTAATATTTAGATTCAGTAAAAGTTAACCTTCCGTCACTTTCAGCTGTACCATTCAAGGCTACTTCCTCAGGCTCCTGCATGAGCTCAGGCTTGGGTCAGATTGACCTGGGTTCAAAGCCACAGCGGAGCCATGTCACAGCCCTGTGACAGGCAAGCTCCTATGCGAACTCTTGGAATCATGCGCGCGGCCATGGCGTGGGGAGGGGTAACTTGCCGGGCTGAATGCCAGGGGTCCCCGTGATGCACAAAGTACTTCCACGGGAACCCACATTCCAGAAACAGTCCCCCGCCCAGCTCATTTCGTTGGAGATCCTCGAACCAAAAACATGTTTGCATGTTGCATCTCAAAGACCGGAGGCTACAGGCTGAGGAAAGCAAACTGTGCAAACACTCCCTCGCTGGGGATGTCGGGTCAGGGCTCCCCGACGTCTCTGTCCATTTGGCTGGAAAGACCGAAAGGAGACACCAGGAGGCCCAGAGCCAGCCACCCAGCCCCAGAGGGTCTAATCGATGTATGCAGCCCCAGGTCCCCTCCCCGTGTGTGTGTGTGTGTGTGTGTGTGTGTGTGTGTGTATGAACAGGGGTCATGTGGGGCGGGCCAAGCCGTTCAAGAGCAGGCTGATGAGGGGTCAGATACCCAGTGGACAGGTCATGTTCAAGGTCAAGGCTGGGTGGGTGGGATGGGGTGTGGGGGGCTGCGCGCTTCTGCCTCAGGGTTTATCCCGCTGGCCCTGCGGGGATGGGTCAGTGTCCCGCGTACAGGGCTGTGCACGCACAGGTGTGTGTGTCACATCTGGGAGCAACAGGGGGACGGGGCAGGGGGAGAGGGAGGTTGGCGGGGCAGGGCTGTGATGCCTCTGGGCCGGCTACCCGTCCCTGTCTTTGCAGGCCACAGATGAAATGGGGACGAGGCTGGCGGACACCTCCTCCTACTCCATGAGCTGGGGCGTGACCCCACAGGGGTCCCCAGGAGCAGGGGCTGGGGATTGTGGGGGAAGGCCTCCGAAACCACCCAGACCACTGTCCCTGGTGGTCATTGACTGGATTGTGCTCCAGGAGCTGGAGCCCATGGAGGTCAAGCCCGAGGCTGAGAAGCTTGGGCTGGGTGCCTGTGGGTGTGTGGGGACGCGTCGGGGCTGGCCCCACAGGGAGGACCCGGAGGCTGGTGAGGGGCCAGGAGAAAAGACTGGGCTCAGAGGGCCCAGCGGGTGGATGGCAGGCGGGGAGACGCCCCAGAGAGGGCTCCTTCCTGGCTGCGGCTTCTCTGGGAGGCCCTGGGCTGGGCTCTGTCTTGCAAAGGCCCATGGAGAGGAGCCATGGGCTGACCTTTTCTTCTCTTCTCTCAGCTGCTCCACCATCCCAGGAGCTAGAGCCAGGCTCCACCTGTGTCCCTAACTCGTGTGAGGAGCCAGGTGCAGGGGCAGAATCCAAGCCAGCTTCCATGGGGCTCTGGAAACACAGGAACTGTCACTCAGCTCGGAGGCATCACAGCCCTGCCCGATGTCCTCACTGTCCCCTTGCCCAGCCCCCCTGCTGCTCCCAGATCAGACACACACCTGTGCGTGCACAGCCCAGAGTCTCCCAGAGATGCCCCAGGTAGGAAGGAGACCTCCCTGGGACGTCTCCCGGACTGCAGTCCACCCGCTGGACGCTCGGAGCCCAGTCTTTCCTCCAGGCCCCACACCAGCCTCCGGGGCTCCTCTCTGTGGGACCAGCCCTGACCCTTCCCCCCACACACTCAGGCACCCAGCCCCGGTGTTCTCACCCTCAGGCTCGGCCACTGTGGGCTCTGCGTGCTCCAGCTGGGTCAGCAGAAGGTGGGCTTGGTGCTCCAGGTCGGAAAAGGGCATGTTGAGCTGCACATGGGCCACCAGTTGCTTGAGGCAGGGAACGTCTTTGGCTGACAGAAGTCCTCCAAGTCTAGTCCAGCCATGTGCCCAGAATGGAGGAGATGGCCCTGGAGGTAGGTGGGCAAGAAACAAAGTCAGTGGCTGGGCCTGCCCTTCCACACACCCCCTGGGGCAGCCTTGGGGATGCTCCATCCAGAGGTCAGGCCCCCCCAGCCCACCCACACTGGACATCCAGGCAGGGGCAGGTGTGGCCAGCAGGTGTGGGGGGCCGGCAATCTGCATGAGAGGGAGCCCTCCATCACGGGTGTGAGCACCCCTGCCTTCCTCAGGGGAGCGTGCCGCACGCCTCTATCTGTCTGTGGTCCCTCCTGTTGAACTGGAAACCCAAGGAGGGGGTGGTGTGGGTGCAGTGTCTGCTCTGTCCCAGCGCTGGGGAATCACAGAGGAACTGCAGAAGTCTGTGAGGGAAGAGGGAACCCAGCGGGTCCTGGGTTGGGGCTTGCTGCGCGGAGCCCACTGGCTCTAGCTCTGCAGGGGGAGCGAGCGCCTGCTCCGTGTCCGGGGAACACCCGCAGTTGACTGTGGAGCTGGGCCAGCTCGGATTTTGCATTGGCTCTAGCTCTGGAGTTGGTGATGGAGCCGTAGTTCCAGCGGGCTTACTCACACTGGGGCGCACTTGGCTCCAGCTCCCGGGCTCCCAAGCTCCCAGCAGTGGCACCGCAACAGAAGATCAAATGCCTCGAGCTGCGGAGCGGGCTTTGGGCCTGTAGCTGCTCCTGCATCCACGTCGACGGTATAGTGGTGACCAACCCCGCTGCAGTGGCCAGTCCGCCATCTGGAGATGGTGCCCAAGCAGTGAGGACGCACGGTCCCTGCTCGCGTGGGGCTGGCCGGAGTAGAGGTCAAACGAGGACTTCACGACCCAGGGGAGTGTCTCTGATCAGGTGGGATCAGGTGCCGGGAGCAGCGGTTCAGGCCCTTGCCCCTGTCGGGCACCTCAGGACCGACCTGTATGGGGCACGAGGTGAAGGGCATGCAGGATCCTTGGGCTGAATCCCCCCGTAGCCATTACCCCCAGGTAGCCGGTCCCGTCACCGCCCCGAGTTTTGTCATCCATGAAATGGGCAGGGGAGGAAAGCCGTTCGTGGGTTCAAGAGCCTTATCCAAGTGCGGAACCGGATCTAGATCATCTCTGGAGGGGGATTCAGCTCTAGCAGCTGCCCCAGAGCTCGAGGCAGGTCCAACAGCGATGCGAGCCGCAGCTCCCGAGACTGGGGCAGCTGCAGCTTCAGCTCTCGCGCCAGCTCTGGGATCAGAGCCCGGTGTGCAGCCTGAGCAGCTCCGACACCAGCTACGGAACTCGCCAGCCAAGGGCCAGCACCTTCATCATCACACCCTCGCCATCGTGCACGAGGTCAGGAGAGGGGCTGGGGACCGAGAGGGTCCCTCCTGGGCAGGTCACCCCGTGTGCTTTGGTCACTCCATTCAGAGCTCGCCCTCCCCACCCCTCCCACAGGTCACAGCCCCGGGCGTCCCCACCCCTGCTTCCCAAACAAGGCTCAAGGTGGACAAGCAGACCATGGATGTTGGAATTCGAGACTTGTACCCTAAACACTGTATACGTGTTGACCCACAAACTCCCCTTTATGGATTCTGTTGCAAATAGGGGATTATGGACACGGGTCTTCCCTTCAACAAGCTGGGATTGAGCTGCCCACAGTAGGTGATGGGTGCACCTGCAGGCTGGGATGGGTGCTGCGCACCGTCCTCCCAGACAGGGGTGCCGTCACCCTTTCCTCCAGGGGACCTCCGCTTCCTCACGTTCTCCCCAGGGCTGCTGGTCCCCAGACCAGACACCTGCCGGTCTGAGGGTGACCAGCGCTGCCTCCATAGGGTTTTTTGTTTTCCCAGAGTCCTTACCTGGTAGCTCCGCTTCTCTGATTCCCCCCGTGCCTGTCCCCACTTGGACTTGCATGCGTGTGGTCTCTCCCTGTGGAACCCAGTGACTTGGAGCATGGTTTGGACCAGAGTCCGCTGAAACCTTTCTCTGGCCTTGGGTTGTGAGCAATGCATTGCCTTTTGGGGTGTGTCTTCCAGCTTTCTGCATTTCCCTGGGTTCTGTGTGGGCCACAGGAGGAACCAGCCCTGTCCTGTCTGGGGTCAGGCTGAGGTGTCCCAGCAGGAACAGGGGTCTCAGCCCCAAGATTGTGCCCATAATTCTTAAAGTGGCCTCTCTGATTACGTCTGATCTGTAAGCCGCCCCAGGCATTTCAATATCGAATAAGGGAAATTCTGTGTCCAATAAACACAGAAGGAAACGAGTTCCCTTTGAAAATAGGGGGGCAGACACAAAGGCCCCTATTGCGTGATTCCACGTACAGGAAACACCCAGGAAAGGAACAGAGAGAGAAAGCAGCTTATGGGTCGCCAGGGGCTGGGCTCGGGGAGGAATGGGCAGGGAGGCCTTCTGGCTCAGGGTGTCCTTTGCGGAAGCAGATATTGTGCAGCAATGTTCTGTGGTGCGGTGGCACAGCATTGGGAATATAATTAATGCTGCAGACTTGTCCAACAGAAAACAATTAATTTTATTTAAAATAAATAATAAACAGCGTAGAGGATAAGGAAAGATAATATAACAGTTAATATGTACCAGAGAGAAAGAACACAGGGGGAGGGGATGAAACAATCTGGCGGGGCATCAGGGTCGGGTGATGGAAATAAGGGGAATTGTACAAGGGGCTCTCCCCACGAGGATGTGGGCTCTGGCTGTGGTTCTGGGAGCCCTGCAGGAACAGGAGGAGGGGCAGGGTCAGATGCAAGAGCAGAGCCAGATACAAGAGCAGGGACAGGGGCCGGATCCACGGTAGGAGCTGGGTCATGGGCTAGTACAGGAGCACAGGCAGGGCCAAGGGAAGGGCCCGCGGTGCTGGAAAGCAGGGGAAAGGGCATCGGCTCTGGCAGGGGCAGGGGCAGGAACGGGGACACAGGCAGGGGAAGGGGCATCGGCTCTGGCAGGGGCAGGGGCAGGAGCAGGGACCCAGGCAGGGGAAAGGGCATTGGCTCTGGCAGGGGCACGGACAGGGACACAGGTAGAGGAACGGACAGGTGCAGGGGCAGGAGGTGGGTCATGGGCAGGAATGGGTGCACATGCAGGGGCAGGGAAACGGGTAGGGAAAGGGGAAGGAGCTGGGTCAGAGGCAAGCACCGGAGCAGAGGGAGGGGCAGGGGAATGGACAGTTGCAGGGGCAGAAGCCGGGACAGGGGCAAGAACAGGAATACAGGCAGGGGCAGGGGAAGGGGCAGGATCCAGGGCAGGAGCTGGGTCAGGGGCAAGAACAGTTGCACACGTCGGGGAAGGGGCAGGGGCAGGGACAGAACCCGGGTCAGGGGCAAGAATCGGAGCACAGACCGGGGCAAGGGAAGGGGCAGGCTCCAGGCCAGGGGCTGGGTCAGGATCCGGAGCAGGGGCAAGAACAGGTGCACAGGCAGGTGCTGGGGAAGTGGCAGCTGCAGGGGCACGAGTAGGGGCAAGGGACATGAGTGGGGGCAAGATTTGGGTCAGAGGCGAAAACAGGGACACAGGCATGGGCAGGGGAAGGGGCAGGATTTGGGTCAGGGGCCAGAACAGGAGCACAAGCAGGGGAAGGGGAAGGGGCAGGTGCAAGGGGAGGGACAGGGTCTGCAGCAATGGCACATAGAGGAACCAAGGCAGTATCTGGGTCAGGGGCAGGGACAGGGGCACTGGCAGGGGTAGGGATGGGTCAGGATCCAGGGCAGGAGCGGGGTCTGGGGAAGGAGCAGGGCCACAGTTCGGGGCAGGCACAGGGGCCCTGGCTCCGGCAGGAACAGGGGCAGGAACAGGGGCAGGCTCTCCGGGCACAGGTTCTCGAGCAGGCCCTTCCTGGTCGGTGTCAGGCTCTCCGTGGGCAGGTGCCGGGTCAACTGCCGGCTCCTGGGCTCCTGCTGAAGTCTCTGCAGGCACCACCCCTCCCTGGAGAGCTGCTGATGGAGTTGGAGGCGGCTCTAGCTCCTTAGGTCGTGAAACGTCTGTGAGAGGAGAAAAGCTCACCCCCGTGCCTGCTCTCCGTGGGTATTTGCAAGACAGAGCCCAGCCCAGAGCCTCCCAGAGAAGCCGCAGCCAGGAAGGAGCCCTCCCCGGGACGTCTCCCCGACTGCAGTCCACCCGCTGGGTGCTCTGCACACAGTCTTTGCTCCTGGCCCCACACCAGCCTCTCGGGGCTCCTCCCTGTGGGGCCGGCCCCGACCCGTCCCCACACACCCACAGGCACCCCGCCCCAGGCTTCTCAGCCTCGAGCTCGGTCTCCGTGGGCTCCATTCCTGGAGCACAATCCACTCAATGACCACCAGGGACAGTGGTCTGGGTGGTGTCGGAGGCCTTCCCCCGCAATCCCCAGCACCTGCTCCTGGGGACCCCTGTGGGGTCACGCCCCAGGTCGCGGAAACGTCACGGCTGTCCGCCAGCCTCCTCCCGATTTCATCCGTGGTCTGCAAAGACAGGGACGGGTAGCCGGCCCAGAGGCATCACAGCCCTGCCCAGCCAGCCTCCCTGTCCCCCTGCCCTGTCCCCCTCCTGCTCCCAGATCAGACACACCTGTGCGTGCCCAGCCCTGCACACGGTACAGTGACCCCCGCTCCAGGGCAATTGGGATAAACCCAGGGCAGAAGCTCGCATCCGCACACACCCCGTCCCACCCAGCCACCCTTGACTTTGAACAAGACCTGCCCACTGGGTATCTGACCCCTCATCAGCCTGCTCTTGAATGGGGTTGGCCCACCCTACATGACCCCTCTTCACACACACACACACACACACACACACACACACACACACACACACACACGGGTGGGGACCTGGGGCTGCACAGGTGGATTAGACCCTGTGGGGCTGGGTGGCCGGCTCTGGGACTCCTGGTGTCACCTTGTGGTCTTTCCGACCAAACGGCCAGAGGCGGTGGGGAGCCCTGAACGGACATCTTGAGACAGCATTTGCTGGGCGCGCTTTCTTCCGTCGGCAACCTCCGGATCTGGGAACACAGCACGTGAACATCTTAGTTTCACTATCTGCAATGTAATGAGCTGGGCCGGGGGCTGTCTCTGGAATGTGGGTTCCTGGTTACCTGGGTTCCAAATTCTGATGGGCTCTGTTGTCAGGGAAGTGAGGTCACCATGGCCGGGGTCCCCTCACCCAACTTCCTCCTCAGACAAGAGCCCCACCCGCGAGGGCCCCTCCCCCAGCTGTTCAATGCTGACCCCCCCCATGCCCCATCTATACAGTGACACCCTCCCACCCCACCCCACCCACAGCCCACGCAAGGCCTGGGTGCAGCCCTTGTGTGAGGACACAGAGCTGGGTTCACCCTGGGCTCCTGCGCGTGCCCAGGGCTGTGACCCTCGACAGACCCTGTGCAGGCCCTTCTGCACTTGGGGTTTGGCCCCTCGACATGCTTCACTTAGCCGCTGAGGCAGAAATGCAGTCCTGTGCTGAGCCCTTCCTCCCAGCCTGCTGTGGCCTCGCCTGCTGTGGCCTCGGCGTGGCCGTGAGACGAGCAGGACGTGGCCGCCCTCGGTGGGAGGGGGGACAATGGCAGCAGAGCCGGCGCGAACCAGTCACGGACAGCCACCCCCCAAGGCGGGCGCAAGCTGCGGAGACCCCCACCGCCCAGTAGGGCCAGCCTGCACCACCTGACCCCATGCTGCCCAGACGGGAAAGCTAAGTACATTCGTGTCGGTTCATAGCACAGAGATCCTGTGGGTGGTCCTTACGTGGCAGTAGCTGACTGATGCCGTTCTACTGTGTTCTCCTTGGGTGGCCCTAACCGCACCAGCGAATTGCATCGCCAGCTACGTACTGGTGACTCCACGTGTCCGGCTCCCACATCTCTCTGTCCTCTGAACTCCAGCCCCTCACGTGGCATCTCCGTTTGGGGGTCCTGGGCTCCAAGCTCAGCCCCCGAGCCTGCCCGGGGCTCCCTGTCCTCAGACTGAACCTCCCTCCACAGCCTGTGCTCTCCCCCCCCTCACCCTTCCCTCCGCTTCCACCACTCTGGGGTTTTTCACAAGTGGTCTCCTCTTCCGCGGAAGCCCACCCAACTTCCCTAACTACCTCTGTGCCTCAGCTCTCTTCCGAATGTCCCTTCCTCCGAGAAGCCCTCCCTGACCCCTTCTGCTCCACCCGGCGTGAGTCAGACCTGCCGTCGTTTTGCACTCTCTGCAGACACTCTTCCACGATCTTGTGTGTTGTGTTCTGGGATCTCTCACCTGCTCAGGAAGGGCCAGACGGGCACACACGGAGGATGGCCTGCAGAGATGGGGGCAGTTTTGGGGGACGCACCAGCCCTCGAGGAGCACCCATGGCCACCAGCAAACCCCCAGGTGCTGGGGCAGAGGAAGCGGCAGTCTCCATCCCAGCCTCAGAAGAACCAGCCCTGGCTCGTGAGCCTTCGGGTGGACGGGAGCGGCACTCCTGTGGCCTCCTCCGGCAGCCACTGTGCACCGCTGTTCAGCTCAGCACAATTCTGATGAAAACTCCTTTGTTTATTCCTCGTGCAATGAGACTTTGGGGTCTTTGTTTCCAGGTCTGGGATCACTCTTGGGTATCGTCCAGATATTTTAGCGTCTCGTCTAAGAGCCCTCATTGTAGTGGACTCTTCTTAAATCCTCGTCGGAGACACAGGTGCGGAATGTCCTTTAATTCCCTCTGAGGTGTCCACGCTGAGCGAGCTCTTCAGCAGTCTTCTCGAGCCTGGGCTGGTGTGTGCAAGGCGGCCATCCGTCTTAGAGCACAGTGTCCTCAGCTTCTGCTTGCCACCACACCCTCCAGATGACCAGCGACCCTGTCCCACTGTGTCTGAGTCATGTTGGTGTCCCAGCTTCCCCCGTGAGCCAGCGCTGGAGGGCTGCATTTGTATTTCCCCTTCTCACCTCGGAGCCTGGGAAGGTGGGGTGGGGCTGAGGACACAGCGCAGATCAGCTGAGGCTGTGTGCAGGTGTCTCTACAGAATCTGAGCGCTTTAGAGATGTGCCACCCTGAGGTCAGCGGGGCCAAAGCCAGGGGAAATGTCATCATCTGCCTGGAGACGGGAAGGGGTGAGGGGCTGATGGAGGACCCTAAGAGTGAGCAAGAGGAGCATCGAGCCGAGGATACTGGGCTTCTGGGGGACACTGCTCCCTGATGGAGCGGAGGGGAGGTGACATTCTAAGCGGAAAGAACCTGGGTGAACTGAGTGGGGGGGGGGGGAGTAAGGAATAGGAATTCCAGGACTGAGCGAGGCAGGAGGGCAGGTGAGTCCACCCTCAGGGGTGCTTCCCTCCCTGAGTCTCAGCTTCCTCACCCGTGGAAGGAGGAGCACCCTAGCACCTACCGCAGGTGCCCTGCTGACTAGAAAGAAACCTCTGCCACGTGGCCGGCCATGTACTAGCTGGAGAGGAGGGGGCGATCGCGGGCATCTCGCCGGCCCTCAGAATGTCCCTTCCAGCCCCCCTGGCGGGGACACAGTGTGGCGGCCCAGCCATCCTAGGGCACAGCCCTGGTGGCACCAAGGAGCGCTCAGCCAGCTTCCAGCAGGGGGCGAAGGGGCCCCGGGGCCAAGGCGGTGAATGAGGTGCTCCACCTTGGGCGGGATGGCCAGGCTGCCAGGGCCTCCTGCTGCTCAGGGCGGGGCGCGCGGATCTATCCGGGCCCGGGTTCCGTCCGGACGTTGGGCTGGCCGAGCAGGGGACCCGGCGTGGGGCGCGGGACTGGGGACCCAGGCTGGTGCTCACGGGCAGGTCCCGGAAACCCCGTCTCTCCACCCGGCGGGGTCCTCAGGCCCCCAGAGATTTCCTCTCTGGACCCTGGTTCTCGCTCCCCTCGCTCCATCGGGCGTTGGGGAGTCGGGTCCCCCGGAGCCGTCCCAGTCCGACCCCGGGAAGCCGCGGCGCAAGGTCGCAAGGTCGCGGAGGGGCTGGGGTGCAGGCAGCGCCAAGAGTACGCGAGGAGGTCTCCGCGGGACCCGGGGCCATGGCTGAACTGCCCCAGAGTCAGGCCGCTGACGGGAGGTCCCCGGGTCCCCTGGCAGGAGGGGCCGCGGCAGGGACGACGAACAGCGCGCCCGAGGGCCTGCAGGGGGCGCCCCCATCCGCAGGGTGCAACGGGAGGTCCGGAGCTTCCTGGGACCGGTGTGCTGGGAGCCGGGAGACCGGGAAGCCGCGGGCGCCCCTGGGGTCAGCGGTCCTGGTCCCGCAGAGTTCCCCGGTCCTGCCAACGCCCCCTGTGCACCCGCTTCGGGCTCTCTCTGCACTGGGGTGCTCGGGGCTGGGCGAAGGGCTGTGCGGCCTGGCCTGGGGTGGGGAGCCGGCGAGCGGGCGCAGTGGGGGCCGCCCCCAGGACTCAACCCTGGGCGCAGAACACGGGAGAACGCGGGCTCAGGTGGGGACAGCCCTCCTGTGGCCCAGGCGCAGGGGCCCCGGGGCTCGCGGTGCGCTAACTTCCAGACTGCGTGCACCTGCGTCCTAGGGCAGGCAAGTGTTTGGGGGGTTAAGGTAGAACAGAGGCGTCACCGAGGTTGGGGGAGGAGGCCGCGGCCTGGAGTCTCTGGAAAGAGCTGTTGTGGGATGTGTGCTCAGGCTCGCTGTCCCCCAAATCACTCCCGAGTCGTCCCTGCTTACTGTCAGCCCGGGCTCTGCTCCTGTCACTGACCTTCAGGAAAGCCGGGTGGTGAGTGTGCTTCTCATTTCACTGGTGCAAAACTGGCTTAGGGAGATCAGGGTCGCCCTCCCGGGTCATAAGGCAGGAAGGGCCAGACCGGAGCCTGGGATCCAGGTCTCTTCAGCAGCAGCCCGTCCTTCCTGGTTCTGCTCTCAGCCTCCTTTATCATAGTTTGTTCCTTTTTTCCTTGAAAGATTCTTTCACAGCATTGATACAATAAACCACACACGAAGCGTGCAGCTTAGTAAGTTGTGACCCATGTAGACACCTGCGGATCCGGCGCTCCTGTCAAGGCAACGACGCACGTGTCCCCCCACGGGCTGTCCCTCAGGCCTCTGGTACTTGCTGTGGAACACAAAGGCAAAAGAAATAGAGAAAAGAAAAATCAAACTTCCTTACAGTTCACAGCCCATCGACACGTCCTTGAGACAGGCATCGTGACCTTCCCCTGGGAGTTTAACTGCCCCAATGTTCACACTTGCTGGAGGCAGAAGACAGCCTTAGTTTGACATTAGCCTGACCTCCAGGATCCTGTAAAAATCCCCTTGGAAACTTCCTTTATCTCTGCGCCCCCACAATATGTGTTAGCCATCATCCCCCAAGCATATGACCGTTGATATACCTCTGGAGAGTCTCACGACTGAGGTTTTACTGGGCGGGAGTAAGTGACGTTTTCCTAACCGCAGCTAGCCCCTCGGGGTCCTGGAAACCTTGCTTCCAAATTCCTTGGAGACTTAGCAGTATCCATTACACCCCCTAACTTGAAAGTATAGGATCAGTGTCTCCTCATGACCCCAGTGCAGCTCTTTCTACCCTCGGGTCCTACCCCCGTGCTTTAATAAAACTACCCTTTTTGAGCTAAACACATCTCAAGAATTCTTTCTTGATCGTTTTCCCCCGGACCCCATTTCCCAGCGTACTCTGCTGTCTAGGTTGACCTCAGGCTACGGGGACCAGTGCTCTACCTGCTCTGGGACTCTTGAGGAGCAGGGGCTCTGTCCTTGGTCTCCATACACTGTGGTTCCAGCAACATCTAGCCCATGACTGACCCCATGCAGACCTGAACATAGAGTTCAGGGCTTTTGAGAAACCTGGCAAACAGTCCCCATTCTCAGATTCCCTACATCCCTTCATCTGTTTATTTATTCATTCCACCGATATTTTTAAAGATTTGATAAGTACCAGGAGGCCTGGTGCTGGGTGGACACCAGGTGAGGAGGTGACCTGAGAGATATGAATGGGGAGCTACATTAGTTTTTCTTTTATTGTTTGTGCTTTTGGTATCCTACGTAAGAAATCAGGTTCACTCAACAGGTTCTCACTCTGGATGAGGGCTGTTTATGGCTGAAGCCGGGAACAGCCATGGCCGAGTGGATCTGCACTGAAAGCTCCTCGGCACCTCGGCTGCTCCTGGAGAACACACACCATGGATCACAAAGAGGGTACGGGGTTGCGGCTCCTTGGCGATCTGAGAAGAGTCTCAGAATCTCAGAGATCGTCGTCTATCAAGCCTTGGTGCTCAAAAATATGACAGAACACCCAGGCCAGATGTGAGGAGACAAGGGGCAGTATGATTTCCGAGAGGCTGTGCATTTTGACTGGGGGATGGACCCACCGTGAGCTAGTTCAATACTGGAGTCCATCAGGCTACATTCTACATGAAAAAAGACGCAGGCAAAAGTGCTCCAGGCAAACAAAACATAAATGCATAAGTAACTGATTTACTTTGACAAGAGTAATTCCACACTAATAATTAACATAAAAGAGTTTTCATTTCTGGTCTGATTATTTTCAGACCTCTTATGACCTTAGCCATTTCCCACCCAACGGCCTTCCCCAAGTGCTGCTGCGTGATTCCCGTTGGTGGATCTTCCTAACTCCATCAGAGGTCAGCACTTGTGGCTGACCTCCCGGGAGCTTCGGTCTCCTCCTCCAGTCTGGCCTCCTGGGCCAGACACAGCCCAGGTGTGGATGCTCCCTGGGACTACTCATCCCCATAATCAGATCTCTGGTAGCACTTCCCTTTAACTACACATACTTCCACAAGGTCTATAAAATAAAGACTGGTCAAATTTTGCTTATCAAAATGTTTTTCTCCACTGTTTTTATCTAAATGTGGTAAAACTTGCTGACATGGCACCAACTACTTTGGGGAAAGCAGAACAGACTAAATCAAACGACTGACCAAAACCAACGACCAAGAAAGTAAACAGTCAACAAAGGCAAGTCTTTTATCCAGCAAAGTCATCAAAGGACAAATAACCCCACGGTACCTGCCTGTTCTACCTCAAGCCTTCCTTCCCACACTCTAAGTGGGTTCTACTGAGTTCCAAGCAGGGACGGGGCGGTGTGTGTGGAGCCCTGAGGTTCTGGGTCGGGCAGGAAGGTGTCCTCAAAGAGCCAGGGTGGGGGCACGTGGAAATGCAGTCCTGAAGGACTCCCAGAGATGCACTCTACACTCCTCTGTGTCCTTCAGCATCTCTCAGAGCCTTGATACTTGACTGATGATTAACTGTCCTTACAAAACAATGCTCTCAAGAAAACAGCAAGGTGAGACACATATTCCTCCCAAAGGATAATCATATAACTTACATGAAGAGCATTTTAAACTATAGAAGAAGCTGCTGTGAATTGCCTGAAGTGAGTGTTGGTCATCAGATTTCCCTTAAACAATGATCCACCGCAGGTAAGCTAATTTTTCTTCAATTTCCTTTCAAAATAAGTATGACATGATGGTAGGAAATGGCACCATAATGACTAGAATTTAAATGAATTAATTCTTCCCAGACTATTGTTAAGTACCTATAATCCACGGCGGCACAGCCCATCTTCCCACCTGCCTGTCACGACGACAACAGGCCTCAGGCAGGCTTTAGCTCACGTGTCTTCCCAGAGCTCAGGGGCTCACGCTTCATCCTGGGGCCCCACTCCACGAGAATGGTCCACGTGCACAGGGCTGCGTGCACAACGTCTGCGTGAAGTGCCACGATGTCATCTGGCCTGTGTGCAAATTCACCATCTTTGTTTCCTCTCTAGATGCACAACTAGTGACGGACTGTGGGCAGGACACACGGAGTACTGGCGGGCACGCGGGCAGAGCCTCGCCTCTCAGCCAGGCCAACTCAGCACCGCCAGGCAGCTGGCCCCACGCACCGCCCAGTGTGGCCCTTGGAAGCTCTTTCAAGGCGAGATACATCTGGGCCCGCTGGGGTCTCTGGCTGAAAGGCACCCTCTCCACGGTGAGCCCTCTGCATGAACGACTCAGGCTGCCGGCCTGGGGTGCGGCCCTGGAACCTCTGCAGTCTGGCCCACAGCTGGAACAGGAGAACCGCTCACGGCAGCCAACCACCATCATTCTTGTTCTCATGTCATGATGAAGCATCTACTTCTCATTTGGTCTCATTTCTTTCAAATCCAAGCAAAAACACTGTTACAGAATAGCTGACTTGGAGGCTGCAGATCTTTCCCCCTTTTGAAATCCAATCATTGGAACAGCTTTCTCCAACAGGAGGTCATGTCGGCTCCTGGCCCCTCAGCCACTGGTCACACAGATCACCATCTCAACAGCGGAGGAAGAAGACAGAAGTGAATTTCACAGCCTGTCCACACGGAGCTCGTGAGTGGGGTAGGGGCAGAAGAGTGACTCAGGACCGGTCAGGACGGTCAGGGGCAGGCTGCGCCCACAACTACTACGGAGCTGGCTCTGGCCTGGCCGATTCCATGAGTGAAGAGTAAGATCTGGACTTTGGCAAGCATCTTCAAAGCGACACCCCATCACTCCGAACACACATGGGAGTGTATGGAGTTGGAATAAAAAGGGCGGGGCCGACGTGTTCAGGGTCATCCTGCACTATGGTCTTGCACATCAGCAGCCCAAACTGACAAGTCACTGTGCTTTCTTTTCCAGTGTTTCTGTGAGCCTCTGCACCTACACATCAGGGACCCACCATCTGCCTCCCTCACACAGACAGGAAATAGCTTCCCCAGGGCCCTGAGGCGGCCTCAGCACCTGACCAACAGCAGTGAAGTCTTGTGCTACAAGTCACCAAGTTTCTCATTTAAAAAACTATCAGCTGGCCAAACAGGGTAAATAATTTTTCTTAGAGGGGTGGGGCAGAGAGAGAGAGTGTTAAACGGGACAACCTGAGATCATGACCTGAGCCAAAATCAAGAGGCGGTCGCTTGACTGACTGAGCCCCCCAGGCGCCCCAAGACAGGGTAAATTCTTGAGACGACAGTGCTCAACATCTGACTGGGATCTGTAATTAAAATGCAAAGTATGCATTTAATATTTTTAATGGGAAACCAATTTGGGAATAAAAGGCTTCACTGCAACTATATTTTTATATGGCAATAAATAGAAAATGAAATTTTAAGAAGGTAACAAATGAAACAGCATCAACAAAATCTAACTACCTAAAAATAAATCAAACAAAAGGTGTACAAAACTCTACAGAGAACTACTGGGTATTTACCACAAAGATACAAATGTAGGGATCCGAAGGGGTACGTGCACCCCAGTGTTTATAGCAGCAATGTCCACAATAGCCAAACTGTGGAAAGAGCCAAGACGTCCATCGACAGATGAATGGATAAAGAAGATGTGGTATATATACACAATGGAATATTATGCAGCCATCAAAAGGAATGAGATCTTGCCATTTGCAATGACGTGGATGGAACTGGAGGGTGTTATGCTGAGTGAACTAAGGCAATCAGAGAGGGTGCCTGGGTGGCTCAGTTGGTTAAGCGACTGCCTTCGGCTCAGGTCATGATCCTGGAGGCCTGGGATCAAGTCCCGCGTCGGGCTCCCTGCTCAGCAGGGAGTCTGCTTCTCCCTCGGACCCTCTTCCCTCTTGTGCTCTCTATCTCTCATTCTCTCTCTCTCAAATAAATAAATAAAATCTTCAAAAAAAAAAAAGAAAAGAAACTTATAAGTTAATCAGAGAAAGACATGTATCATATGATCTCACTGACATGAGGAATTCTTAATCTCAGGAAACAAACTGAGGGTTGCTGGAGTGGTGGGGGGTGGGAGGGATGGGGTGGCTGGGTGATAATTGGGGAGGGTATGTGCTACGGTGAGCGCTGTGAATTGTGCAAGACTGTTGAATCACAGATCTGTACTTCTGAAATAAATAATGCAATATATGTTAAGAAAAAAAAAAGAAGAAGATAGCAGGAGGGGAAGAATGAAGGGGAGTAAGTTGGAGGGGGAGACAAACCATGAGAGATGATGGACTCTGAAAAACAAACTGAGGGTTCTAGAGGGGAGGGGGGTGCGGGGATGGGTTAGCCTGGTGGTGGGAACTAAAGAGGGCACGTTCTGCGTGGAGCACTGGGTGTTATGCACAAACAATGAATCATGGAACACTACATCAAAAACTAATGATGTAATGTATGGTGATTAACATAACAATAAAAAATTTAAAAAAAAAACTCTACAGAGAACTACAAAGCTGCCATCAGATCCAAATCCTGAGAGAAAATCCTTGTGCCCTCTCCTGGCTCTGGAGGTGACTGTGCCATGTGGGGTACTTTTCCTCACTACAGAAACTGGAGCTCACAGTGTTTTCTTTCTCCCCTGTGTGCTGCGTGCACGAGCTACAGGCAGCCCGAGCTCCCTGCACCTGACCCGTACGGTTTGGGGACACAGTGGGACGGGAGCAAATTCAGGTGACTGCCTTCATCCCAAGGAAACCGGAAGTCTAGAGGACTCTTTTACATACACCAATATTACAATCTCTCTTCTAAGCTGAAAATCCTTAAATGGCTTCTTCCTTCTTCTGACAAGACCTTCAGGAAGGAGCCTGGCTACCCTTCCCCCACATCTGCACGCTCACTCACATACAGTCTCACACGCTCGGCCATGCACACAGGTCACGCACTGTCCCATGCTCAGTCACGCACTGTGTGAACTGCGCTTTGCAGCCTGGTTGTGTTCAGCCAAACTCTCGCTCCCTCGCACTGATTTCAGGGGGATTCCACACATTGTCTAGCAGACATTTCCAACTCTTACCAAGTGATAAGCAATATAAATCTGTGAAACAGAAAGGAAGTAAGCAAATATTATTCCAAAATATTAATAGTGGCTAAGTTAATAACTTTTTTTTTAATTTTATCCATTTTTTTGACAGAAGAAAGATTTGAGAGCGCACAAGCAGGGGGAGTGGCAGAGGCAGAAGGAGAAGCTGAGCAGGGAGCCTGATGTGAGGCTCAATCCCAGGACCCTGGGATCATGGCCTGAGCCAAAAGCAGACACTCAACTGACTGAGCCACCCAGGCGCCCCCTAAGTTAATAACTCTTATCGTACTAAGGAAGCTCTTTGGAAAGGCTTTTTCTCAAATAATGCTAAATTGTCTTTAATTAGGAGATGCTTTCTTCATAAATATTTTTACAAAAACACATAAAGATCTCGGTATTCTCTCCAGACCTCATTATGCACTGCCTCGTCTCCCTCATCTGTTTCCATGAACACCTTGAACATACTGTTACCGAAGCACTCGTAAAAATAAAGTTACAAAGCAATGGCCAATGACTATCTCCTCCACAGGCATCCTCATTTTTACATCCCCATAATTTCCTCATTACCTGGCATTAGCAAGTGCTTTCTCAAATGATGACAACTGCTCACTAATCCTGGTACGTGAACAAGAGGGAAACGAAGCAGACTATACCAACAGAAATCTGCAGCAATTAAAAGTAAACTATAGACATATACTAAAACCCCTTAAGGATTATATATATATTTTTAAAAGATTTTATTTATTTATTTGACAGAGAGAGACACAGCGAGAGAGGGAACATAAGCAGGGGGAGTGGGAGAGGGAGAAGCAGGCCTCCTGCTGAGCGGGGAGCCCGATGTGGGGCTCGATCCCAGGACCCTGGGACCGTGACCTGAGCCAAAGGCAGACGCTTAACGACTGAGCCATCCAGGTGCCCCCACAAACCCCTTAAGTATTATGAAGCATTTATAATATCAGCTGTTAAAATCAAAAGTTACTGAGTCCTCCAAATCTGATTGGGGAGTCACTGGGGAGAAGGGACTTCAAGCTATAGCAAAACACCATGATCGTGCAAAGAATCCAATGAAGCACACACGTGTACATGAGCAGATGCACAGCCATCCAGTCAATACAAACCAGGAAACAATGTGGGTATCACAGTCTATTAAATCCTATCCAAACTCACACTGAACTAGTGAAAGTACTTCATCTTACTGGCTCGTAATATTTTCAGGGAGAAGGACTTTCTCCAGAGTAAATATGCTAAACAAAAACACTGGACTGAGTATATCCCACAGAGACTGGATGTGGGAAAATTTAAGAACTTGAAACATTCTCTAGGCTTTCCCTTTTCAGTTCAAAGCTTCTGTTCTCATTTATTCAAATTTAAGGTTTGCTGTTTTTAACTTATATACACAATGAATATATTTGTATTTAACACAAGATTTAACTTACCCTGGTAAATGTGCCTTCAAAACTATGAATATCCAGTTGTGGCTTCTGGGCATACACATAAGCACTGACTGAAAAAAGGTCCTGGAATACAGAATATCTGAATTCATTACATTATAATTAGACAAAATTACTTGGAAATTTTTCATTCACCAACTAATATTTTTCATATGTTATGTACCAAAAGTGATGGTCGGTTTTCCTATACTTTGTGTGCCAACACTAGGTTAGGATGGAGGATAACTAAGGGAAATAATTTTTAAGCTCAACAGAGGTGTGGCAATTTCTCTTGGTTCTAAAAGACTACTACTTAATGATAGGTGTATGTCGAGCACTTGGGAGTTGCTCAAAAGCTCCATGTTGCCTGGGGCTGTCCCAGATTCCAAGTTTAAAGGTGGAAATATACTTCGTGGAGTTCTGTCATACTGTGTATGAGTACTCAGGAGTTACATGGGTACCCAAGAATTTAGTGGGATTTAAATAATCCTCACAATTCTGCATAAGTTCTATAAAACAATTTAGCAAATTCCTAAATTTACTTGCATGTTTTTCTAACAGCTACTGCATTTGCCATAAACAGGTGACTTCCTTGAAGCTATGAACATACTGCATTTCTCCCATGTGCCTGAAGCACATCCCCACGATCTATATTTATAAAATTGTATGGGAAGGCTTTAACTATTCACACATCACAGCAACTTTCCCAGAACTAGCTCTGAAGTAGAAAAAAGTCGTTTAGATTACCCGACTCACAGGCAACAGGTAAATGCTTAAACAGTAAGTCTCTGGACATGACACTGAAGCACCTTATTTTAAGGCAATTTATAAAAGTACATCTGTTGATTTATAAATTTTAGTTTTTAAAACTCTATATAATTTTATTAAAATAATGTTATAATAGGTGAAAATGTATTGATAACAAATTTTACTTTTTTAATGGTGCATGATTATGTTTACCAGGAGATCACAAACAATTTATAGTACCAAAAAGTTCCTTGCCTGTATGGACTTTAACCACCAACACCCACACAGGATTCTGACTGTACTGCCTACTAGACAGCCCAAGGGCGAGTGACTTCCCATTTCTTCTGTGTGGTGATCCCACACATCCTAACGTGACCGGCGTGTAACTGACATTAGGAGACAAAACTCCAAAGCACACAGGTAGGAAGCATACCTGAGTTCACAGAGGGAGGATGCAAATGATCATGTGGATGTAGAGTGACCTACTGAATTTGTTATAATCTAAATATGCTCCTGTATTTTTCAAACTGATTCATGTGGACACAAGTAATATTCTTAGTGGGTGAGTTACATCCACCAATGGAGATGATACTGGAGCCTTTCAGAGTAAACTATCAGAAGTCTTTGAGTTCTTGGGATTTCAGTTGTTTTAAAATATATATATCTATTCTTAATTGGCTATCAGAAAGCTGGACAAGTACAATGCTATACGGAAGTTTCAGAAATCTGTCCTTATTACAGGCCTGAAATTTAAACAAGACCCACATCAGCTAGGAGGGAAAGAACCCCAGCCCGCTGTGTCCCCATGCTCCTCGCCACGGCTGCTGCCTGCCTGCCCTCAGGACCCTGAAGCCACAGTGCCCTGGCCCATTCGCTGCCCGCATTTCCAGTCTCCCTGCTGCCCTCTGAAGGAAGACTAGGATTCCTTTTCCGTTTCGTTAATAATCTACGCGTTAACAACGGGCATCACGTACACCTGAAGATACCTGAAGGCATTTGGGGTCTGTTGAGTCCAGGGTTCCAGATGATGGGACTTCCAGGCCATGCTGTGAGAGCTGTGCTAAGACGCAGCATCAGCCCTGCTCCAAGGAGGGCTTCAAGATACCTGAAGGTACTCAACTGGAAAATGAAAAGAGACTTCTAAGTTTAAGGTAAATTCTGTAATACAAATGCAGGTTTGATACAACAATCTAGCGACTACTGAAAAAACTAATGGAAAAAGAGAAAACGAGCCACTCACACAAGAACTCGTCAGACTCAAGCTCACTGCACAGCAAGGTAAAAGCTGTGGATGGAGGGCCGAGCTGGTGTCTGAACAGGGTGGGCTTCCCAATGTGTCCTGAGAACGAGGCACCCCCCTCCCCCATCTCCACCGTCCCCTCAAGCCCTCCTTGGAGCAGGGCTGATGCTGCGTCTTAGCACAGCTCTCCCAGCATGGCCTGGAAGTCCCATCATCTGGAACCCTGGACTCAACAGACCCCAAATGCCTGCACTTGACTCTAAGCTGGACCCTACGTGGTCTGCCAGGGCCGTTTCAAGCATGGCACGATCAGCGCCAAGCTGAATCGAGGAACAGGCTCGCAATCAGAGCTGGGACCTGCAACAGGTGTAAGAATTCACAAGCCCTGAAGGGAAATTAACCATTAAAACAAGCCGGATGCTAGCTGGGCCATCTGGTTTCCCTGAGCTGCCCACGATCAAGGGCCCATGCTCTGATGGGCCATCTGAAATCAAGATGCTAGGGGCACCAACTTGTGACCCCTGCCCAAAGCTGCAAGAGGGAGGTCCATCCCATGCTGGTGACCCTCCACAGCCCCATCTGTCTCGGGAGTGTCTGGCTGCTGTTAACTTGTGCTTGGCATTCCAGATCAGCTGCAGTTTGCAACAGTGGACCACGAGCCTGAACCCACTTCCCTCACCTCCCCCTGTATGCACCTGAGAGTAAGGTAGTTTGATTAGTAAGTGCCGCTGCCCCAGAAAGTACATGATGTCTGTGGGCCATTCCCCAGATAAATGATGGGGACAAAAGCGGTGGTGGGGTATGTAAAGCCATTTTGAAATGGTCTGAAGATTCAGATTTCCTCTTGACCAATTCCTAAACATGATGTGTCTTCAGGATTAAGTTGTATGAAAGTATTTTCCTGTATGGGGAACCTGGGTGGCTCAGTCTCTTAAGAGTCTGACTCTTGATTTTGGCTCAGGTCATGATCTCAGGGTCATGAGCCTGCTTAAGATTCTCTCTCCTTCTCCCTCTGCCCCTCTGCCTCCACCCCCCCCCACACTATCTCTCTTTCTCTAAAGAAAAAAATAATTTCATGTAAAAAATGCTTTGTGCTTCTTCTTCTTTTTGTTTTTTAAGATTTATTTGAGAGAGAGCAGGAGAAAGAGCGAGCGGGGGTGGGGGGAGAGGCAGAGAAAGAATCTCAAGTGGACTCACCGCCAAGCACGGAGCTCAATCTCATGACCCTGAGGTCCCTCGATCCCTCAATCTCATGACGTGAGCCAAAACCAAGAGTCAGACACTCAACCAAATGAGCCACCCAGGCTCCCCAAATGTTTTGTGCTTCTTGCATAAAACCCTTTCAGCTGAAAGTCTGGGAAGACAACATGAAGACCCCTGGTGGCACAACACTGGGGAGGAGCAGAGGAAAGAGGGCACTTTTGCTTCTCACAACTGTCGGCAGGCTCTCCAGTCCAGCAGGAAACCCTCCTGCTGCCAGTGATTGGCATCTGAGATTCAAAGGGGCTGCCAGGCCTACAGCACGTCTGGCAGCTGGGATTTCTCACTTGCACATGGTGGTAAAAGGTGAACGGTACTGTTTTAACGGGCTCTGGCCAGGGCCTATACGAGGCAGACCTGGCAGCAGGCATGCAGACTGGTCTCACCCGGCTGCGTGAGGTCCCAGAACAATACTGCTAGCACTTCTCCTGTGAAGACACCTTGGCTGAGGCAGTAGGCTGTGCAGAAAAAGGAACGCAGACTTGAGAAAGGCCTGCTTACAAGCAAGGCTGGCCCTTGGGTAAGGTCTAGAGATGTGGATTTCAGGAGCATTCCCACCATTCCCAGATAAGAAAGACTCCCTGTGCCTGAATGATTTATTCAAGCAGCGTGGTTTATACCGAACATAGGCTTCCTTCTGGGAGTCTGGCACCTTGACAAGTGCCAGACAGAGGAATGCCTCCATGAGTCTCTCCTGTGTTTCCTTGGTAGGCACCATCTCACTTGTGTTCTCGTAACGAGCTGCTGGGGGTGTGCAGCGCGTCCTGTGAGGGTCCACTGGGAGGCGCTCCGGAACCGTGCACCATGCTTCCTCCAGATTCACCCCAGGGCCTTTCACTCGGCTGTCTGTGCCCTGGGTCCCGTTGCTAAAATCAATCATGGTCATGAGGAGGACTATGTGCTGAGTCCTGGGGGATTCTCCCAGGTAATCATTAAAACTGGGGGTGGTCTTGAAGGTCCCCCAAAACAGAGAGTTTACCATTTTTATAGTTCTCATTTTCATTTTTTGTTATTTGTTATATTTTGGGTTTGCCTCAGAATAAATGTTTTAGCGTGGCTTCCGCACTTAGAAAAATCACAGACTTGAAGGCATGAAGACTCAGAGGCCAAAGATGGGGGTAACCACAGCGGCTGAGGAGCGACGGGGGACGTGGAGACCTGAGGTGGGAGAGTGCCTCGGAGGGGCCCTAACTCTGGCATCCTCTCACCCCGACCCCACATGACCCACATGCGGGGCGGCTTTCCAGCAGTCCAGCTGAAAGAAGTGAACAAAGACCCCCAATTGCAGGGAAGCTAGAGCTCAGAGTTCGACTTCAGCCCAGTGAACTACCAAGTAGAACAAAACCAAATTCAAAAAACAGTACCCTTTAGAAGACCATAAGGCAATCCAGAGTGTCTATAATGTATCATTAGAAATGCTGAAGACACCATCCAAACAAACTTCTAGACGTATGAAGACATAAGAACACAAGATCCATATTCAGGAAAGAATTCCATCAATAAAGACGAATTCTGAGATGAGCAGATATCAGAATTAAGAGATGAGATTTTCAAAGCAATTTCAACATCTCAAAGAATTAAAGGAAAATCTTCTCCTAAAGCAATGGGAAACCACAGTACAGAAAAAAATATATATTTAAGGAAAAGAACCAAATGGAAATTCTAGCGTTAAAAAAATACAATATCTGAAGTAAACTTATTGGACGAACTTAACAGGAGATTGGAGATGAAAGAACGTTTGTATCCTTTGGGTAAATACCTAGTAGTGCAATTGCTGGGTCGTAGGGTAGATCTATTTTCAGTTTTTGAGGAAACTCCATACAGTTTTCCAGAGTGGCTATACCAGCTTGCATTCCCACCAGCAGTGTAAGAGGGTTCCCTTTTTGGAGAAGGAAGGTCTTGGTGGGAACGCTGAAGGGAAGCACTGACTCTGAATAGTAGGAAAGAGGATATGGAGTAAGTAAAGGGGCTGGCCCTTGGAATTGGGGATTGGAGAGGGGAGGAAACCCAGGCTGTAGCCAAGAGCTCTTCAGGGAATGAAGTGGGGGGATGTCTGGAAGGGTGGGGTGGGGCCCCAAAGTCCAGCTCCTGAATGCCAAGTTAAGGAGTTTAATTTAATTCTACAGTTAGTGAGAATAACTGCATTGCAGTACATTTAGCAGGGGAGAAAAACTGTTTTGGGAAGATTTATGTTTTAGAGGGATGCAAAAAAGAGTGTGTTAGATAGGTGCCAGAGAAAACTGGGATCCCTATCTCTAGCTTGGTTGGGGCTTATTTGCACAGTAGTGGTTGGAGGATGCCCAGGGGTGGTAAGAAGGGACCAGCCCTGATGCACAAGCACTTTTCAAAGTAGCTTCATAGCTTCTGCTGTCCTTCTGCCCAAAGCAAGTCACCTGTTCAGGCCCAGATTCAAGGGGGTGGAAAATAAACACCATTTCTCCTCTCCCTTCCCTTCTTCCCTTCCATTTCCTTCCCTTTCTTTCTTTCTTTTTTCTTTCTTTCTTTCCTTCCTTCCTTCCTCCCTCCCTTCCTTTTAAAAAGATTTTATTTATTGGACAGAGAGAGACAGCTAGAGAGGGAACACAAGCGGGGGGAATGGAAGAGGGAGAAGCAGGCTTTCTGCTGATGCAGGGCTCTATCTCAGGACCCTGGGATCATGACCTGAGCCGAACGCAGATGCTCAATGACTGAGCCACCCAGGCACCCCAACACCACTTCTTGATGGAAGGAGGGGCAACACGGCAAGGCAAACAGGAGGCGTATAGGGAGGGGTGAGGTTCTGGCCATTTTTGAAGCCTCCTACCCTGGGCTAAGGGATGAAGAAAACATAAAGTTCTACATGCTTGGAGGTTGGGTTAGAAAGAGCAGAAATACATGCACCCACTTTGTGGAATGCGCCTAAATACCTTACATCTTAAAATCTGATCTGCTTACCCTCTGATCTGGAGAGATTAACCCAGAAGTCATGCAGAGCATTTTGGACAAGTATTTAACCCAGCTCTCAGAATCCGGGTGTCTCGAAAAACAGACTCAGATACTTTGTCTTTCCCTGGTTCTTTTGGATTCTGAGACATTTTCAAAATAATAGTGAACACTGCATTTAAGCAGTTGGAAGCATTCCTGGTTTCTAATCAGCCTATGGCTGCAGGGGCACTCCCTCAGAACAAACCTCATGTTCTGAGTCCTCCCACTACCAACAGTTTACAGCCTACTGCATCATAAGCACAGTATATGGGGTTGACACGATTTTTGGAGACCTTAAAAACATTTTTTTTTGAGTCATGAAAACATTTTTAATTCAAAATTGCAAAAGATACTGAAAAATCTAAATGCACATATATCATTAAAATAATTTGAAGGCAATTTCTAGGTATTTTTACTTCCTTAGAATTTTCGATTAGAGATGGCCCCCAAAATCACACAGCCAATAGCAATTTAAATGACTTCTTTATAGTCAAATAAATCCAAAAGTGAAATGATAAATATTCCTTCAAACTTTTTTCATGGCAAGAATCCAAAAAATCCAAAAAAGATACTGAACGTACCATGGGGATGAACGACTGTGTTCGGTAGGTCTGGAGGTCCCTAATATCAACGTCTGCTGAGGGTCTCCGGGGGGTCGTAAAACACCCCGGGGGCAGGGAGGCGACTCTACCGAGTTGGCAAGGGCCTCACATTCAGGGCTATCTACGCTTCCCGAGCGGGCAAACCCGTTAGCAGAGCCACAGAAGCCAGGGTTCCAGGGGTCCGCCCAAAACGTGTCCGAAGCCAGTCCTTCCTGGCCTTTGACCTGCTTTGGCCGAGCCCAGGTTTTCGTGGGAGACCGGCTTGACCCTGCGCAGTGCTCTGCCGGCGGGGCCGGGCGCCGGGCCACGATGATTCCCTTCTGCCGGGAACAACTGCACCGAGACTGTGGCCGGCCGCCCACCTGCCACTGCGACAGAGGGAAGAACCCGTTCCAGCAAACCGACCCGCGCCCCGTCCCCACCGGGCCGGGTACTGGTCCTGACAGCCTGGCTCGGGCCTCCACTTCCTGGGGGCGTGGCCCCGCCTCCTCTCCCCAGTAGGCCACGCCCCTCGGCGGCTCCCGTTCGCAGACGTCACGGCGCGCTTCTCTGACGCCAAAGCGCCTTCCTCTGACGTCAGGTCCCGCCCCAGCCCTCCGCAGCTAGAGCGGCTTCGCCTGAGGCGGCGGCTGGGGCGGCAGCTGAGGCGGCTGAGGCGGCTGAGGCGGTCGAGGGGGCCGAGGCGGCGGCGGCGGGGGTCGCGGTAGCCGACCCTGCGGACGGCGGCCCGCTGTCAGTCCGCTCCCGTCCCGGACCGGCGGGCGATGGTGCGGCGGAGCGCGCGGATGCGGGCGGCGCGGCGGCGGGCATGAGGGAGGATGGAGGGGCAGGACGAGGTGTCGGCGCGGGAACAGCACTTCCAGAGCCAAGTGCGGGAGACCACGGTGAGTCGGCCCGGGCCCCCCGCCCCTCCCGCCCCTCCCCCCGCCGCGCCCGGCGCCCCCGCCCTCGGTGCGGGGTGCCCCCTGCCCCTGAGCCCCCGCCTCCTCCACGGGCCCCCCGCGCCGGAGCTCCGGGGGGCGCAGCGCCGTGCCGTCGGGCGGGCGGACCTCCCGGCGGGGAGCACCTGCGTGGTCCCCTCGGCGCCCTTCTCGGAGCGCGCGTCGGGACCCGGGGGCGGGCCCGGCCCGGCCGCGGCGCGGGCTGTGCGGACTGCCGAGCGCCGTTGGCTCAGCCCTGCGGGTTTGCGTGGGGAGCCCGGCGGCGCGGGCGGCGGCGCGGGGGCTCCCTGTTCCGTCGCTGCGGCGCCGCCGGGACGTCCGCTGTGGTTGCCTTCCGCCGCGCGGCGCGGAGTGTGCTCGGCTCTGTGTCTCGTACCGGCCCGGGGCCCGTTGTACGTGTTGGCGTCCCCTCGCCCAGCGGCCGGCCCGCCCGTCAGCCCCGCGCTCGGCCGCGGCTGGGAAAGCTCTGCCGTGGCGTTGCCGCCTTCGGGCCCTTCTGGACCCTGCAGCCGGGGGACCGCCGCAGTCGTAGCTTGCGGTAGAGAGCGCTCTGAGCGAGTGGCCGTGTGGCTGTAGCCGCTCTCCGCCCTCGCGACGGGCGCTCCGGCAGTCCCCGGCCTGGGCTGCAGCGCGTCGTGTTTTCTGGTGCCCGGCCGTGTGCGCCTCTGGTCGGGGCTGTGCCTCGGAGGGGGACCCCTGCCTGCCGGTTCCCGGGTGCGCGGCCGCGGTGCCCTCCCGCAGCTCCGCGCCGGGCCCGCTGGCTGCTCTTTACCGACGCTCAGCATGTTCTTCTAATGTAAGCCATTGCAGTAAGCGTCTCATATTTACTGCACAAAAACTGTGTTCGCACTTCCCTGACGATTCATGAATTTGAGTACCTTTTCATATACTTACGGTCATTTGCCACTCTTGTGAAGAAGCATCTTCAAGTCTTGTCCCCATTTTTAAATTAGTCCTTTAATCTCTTAAATATTGATTTGCAACTTTTATGTTTTCCGAATAGGATAGTTTGGTCGAATATAGGTATTGCAATTTTTTTTCCATTTTGTGGATGCTTTAACACTCAGTGATATATCTTCTGATGAGAAATTCTTAATTTTCATATAGTTCACTTTAACAGAAATTGTTTTATGGTCAGTTCTTTCTGTGTCTTGTTTAAAAAATCTTTGCCTATTCCAAAATTATGAAGGTATTCTCTGTGTTTTCTTTAAATGCTTTATTGATCCTCTCCACCCATTTAGATCTGCAGTTCATCTGGAATTTATTTTTTGTGTATGTTTTGAGGTAGGAGTCTTTTTTTTTCCCCCCACCTGGGTGTCCAGTCGCTTTAGCACCATTTAGGACCTTTGTCATGACTTAGGTAACTATAATCGTGGGGTTTAATTTTGTAATCCATGCTGTTCCATTGAGCTATTTGTTTTTGGCTTTACTTTTTAATTAATTAGATATTCTGTCATTTGGATTGAGAAAAAGACTCATGTTATAGTAGCCAGGAGCTTTATTACCTTTGCCACTCTGAAAACGACTTAGTTTTGGCACTGAGTTTAAAGTTCCTTAGTTCTGCCCCTTGTCACCCCAGCTTCCTCTGAGCCAGCACCTCTGGGTGGTGAACGTACTCCACCCTCTACAGAAGCTGTGCAGAAGTGAGCACGTTCACTGGGTTTCCCGTCTTTGGCATTCTTTTCTCAAATGATTCATATTTAGAGTGAACATAGATACTTGAGTTTTTTCTAGGACATGCTGCCAATTCTTAGTTAACTCTTTTTTGGTTTTGCCGTGTAATGCTGTAAGTTTTACCTTTCTGATACAGTATACATCGCATGTGGTTAACATTTTTAAGTGTACAATTCAGTGGCATTAAGTACAGTCACATCTTGTGCAACCGGCACCACTGCACATCTCTAGAACTTTGCTGTTATTCCAAGCTGAAACTGTCCCCATGAGTCATTAACTTACCATTCCTTTCTTCTTCCGGCTTTTGGTAACCACCATTCTACTTATGTCTCTATGAATCTGACTATTCCAGTTATCATATAAGTGGACTCGTACAGTATTTGTCCTCTCATGTATGGCTTATTTCAATCAGCATAAGGTTTTCAGGTTTCATGCATCTCGTAGCATGTGTCCGAATTTTTTTCCTTTTTAACATTGGATGATATTCACTTGTATGGACATAACCCTATTTTGTTTACCCATTCATTCATCACTGGACATTTGGGTTGTTTCCTGGCCTTTGTAAATAGTGCTGCTATGAACACAGGTGTACAAATACAAATACCTCTTGGAAATCTTGCTTTCAGTTCTTTTAGGTATGTGTATACCGAGAAGTGGAATTGTGGCATCATATAAAAAAATTCTACGTTTAATTTTTTTGGGAAAAATTGCTGCAGTGGCTGTACCATTTCACAGTCCCACCAGCAGCGCTCCAGGATTCCAGTTTCTCCACTAACACGTGTTGTTTTAAAATATAATTGTTATCCTAACGGGTGTGCAGTGGTATCTCATTGTGGCTTTTATTTGCATTTCCCTGATGGTTAGTGATGTTGAGCACTGTTTTATGTTCTTCCTGGCCATTTGTATATCTTCTTTGGAGAAATATCTATTTGAATCCTTTGCCCGTTTTGAATTGGGTTGTTTTGTTGTTGACTTTCAGGAGTTCTTTATATATTCTGGATATTAATCCCTTATTAAATATCAATTTGCAAATATTTTCTCCCATTCTGTGGGTTGCCTTTTACTCTATTGATGATGTTCTTTGATGCACCGCAGTTGTTAATTTTGATGAAGTTCATTTTATACATCTTTTTTTTCTTTTTTTGCCTGTGTTTTTGGTGTTATATTAAAGAAATCATCACCAAATCTAATGTCATGAAGATTTCTATCTATGTTTTCTTCTAAAGAGTTTTAACTCTTACATTTGGGGTCTTTGATCCATTTTGAGTTAATTTTTGTATATTGTGTAGTGTTTAACTTATAAATACTCATGTAATAATCCTTTTTTGTCTTTAGTATTATGAATATCTGAGTTCTCTTGTCAATTACTTCAATGATTACGTAGCTAAAACCTATTAACCAGGTGGCAATGATCTATTTTCTTTCTTCCTGTTGCTGGCTTTTTTTTTTCCTTTTTATTTTGAACTTCAGGTGCACAGAATTGGATTAATTATAATCCTTGGTTCATACACAAATTTTTCATTGGTTCATGTGTGACCTGCTTTTGATTAACCTATTTTTAAATAGTATGCACACATGAACTGTTACCCAGGATACTAAACCACTGACTCGAGCTTGTTAAGTATCCAGCAGGAGAACTGAAATATGGAGAGTAATTTATATGTTCCTGTTCTTTATACCTGCCATAGTTGCACAGCATCACTTGTCTTTTGGTCCATCTCTTCTTTAAGTAGGCTCCACACCTAGCACGGAGCCCAGCATGGGGCTTGAACTCACAACCCTGCGATCAAAACCTGAGCTGAGATCAAGAGCTGGTCGCTTAACTGACTGAGCCTCCCAGGCACCCCAGTACTCTATTCTTCAAGTGCATTTACTTAGATGGTACGTTCCAAATGGTTTTCTTATGTTGCCACTTTCACTGATATAGCTGTTACTTTAAAATGGTCACAGAGTAATACATAACAGTACCAAAATAGCCTCATAATCCCTTCATTAAATTAATAATAAATAACATTTATTGAGTGCTTACTAGGTATCTCATTTGAGTTTCACAACAAGCATATGAAGTAGGTATTTCGCAGCATGTAGCCAAGGCGGCATAGTCAGTGTGTGATGGAACGAGAGTTTGAATCCAGGCAGGCTGATTTCATAGCCTGTACTATATTTACAGTCTTATAAAGTTTAAATCTCCACCATAACAGGGTTATGTCGGATCCAGCTAGATTGGTTACATAAAATGCTTGTTGTAAGGCTAATGAAAGGACCAAGGAGAACTGGTGAAACTAGCTGGCAGGGAATTTTGGGGTCTAGCTGCACAATTTAAATTCTTCCTTATTCTGGCTATGGTTTAAGCTCCCTAACTTGGTGTAGTATTTTTGGTGCAGTTCTGGGGTTCACTAGGACTTTTACAACAGGGGAGATTTTAGGACCCTCTAATTTTCTTGGCTTCCTTTTGGCCACATAGAGTGGGGATATACTGGAGATGCCAGGAATCATGCTCTCTCTACTGCTTCCCTAGGTCAGTTTACCTGCCTTTTTCTACCAGGGTCTTGCCTTCATCTCCATGGCTCACTCCATGTACTGCAGATAAAAACTTTAGCCCTTCCCTCTTGAGAATAGAGGTCGGGCAGAAGATGGGAGCCAATCATCAGTCTTGTATCTAAATTTGAAATGCAGGTGTCTGGAGGTCTGTAAGTTTTTTCTGAGCTTTGTCACTGCTCTCCAGCCAAAGACCACCAGGAATATACTGGTAGTTGGACAAGTTGGGTTGATTGCATGTTGCAGTAAGGGAAAATGCACACCATTGGGAATTGTGGGGTGTTTCAATAAGAGAGCATTTGAAAGGAACTTTTAAAAATAGGATTTGGGCTTGTGTGGGGTGATTTGGAAAGAGTTCAAAGAAATGGGGCTTTGATTTGTATTGGATGCTGTTAGGAAGCAGAGATAATTCTATGATTGAGTATCTTAATCTTATATAGAAGGAAAGAAGACTGGGTGGGTTGAACTTAAAACTTATTGTTAATAAGAAGCAAGTCATTCATGTAAGCCATGGTGGGGAGATATTTAGTCATTTTTATGATTTGGATGGTATTCATGTTTTTGGCTTTGTTCAGGCATGATTACAGAGTGATGTTTATTCTTTGTCCATTATGGTCACAGAGTGCCCTTCTCTGATGTTGATGTTCTCTGAAGTTGTTTATTTTCAAGAGGAGAATCATCAAGACCTAGCTGTGAGTGCCTCACTCTGAGCTGCTAGCCAGTTTGTAGCAACAAGGCCTAGCTGATAGTAGCAGGGCTTCCAGATGTCAGGGGCTGCTTTTCTCTTTCTCAGTGTGTTCCGTAAAGTCTTACAGTTGAACGGCATAGTAGATACAAATCCAATAGCTGACATATATTGACTTTATAACATAGGTGAGCAAAAAGGAACGGGATAGAGGTATAGAGGATTCTTTGTATTTGATTTTGCTAAACTGGATTAAATGAACTTCTGGGAGGTGGCACAGTAGCCCATGAAGATGTTCGTGTGGGAATCTCTGGAACCTGTATGTTATCATAAATGGCAGAAGGGCTTTGCAGCTGTGATTGTGTTAAGGGAGAGATGGTCCTAGGTTATCTGGGTGAATGCAGTGTAATCGCAAGGGTCCTTTAAGAGGGAGGTGGGAGAGTCAGAGTCAGAGAAGGAGATGTGACAACAAGCGGAGGGTGGAGTGAAGCACTCTGCAGGTAAGGAAATTGAATAGCCTCTAGAAGCTGGAAAAGTCAAGAAAATGGATTCTCCCTAGAGTCCACATCACGGAAGGAACTAGCCTTGCTGACATCTTGATTTTAGCCAGTGATACCCATGTTGGATTTGTGACCTTTAGAACTATGAGGTAATAAATTTACGTTAGGTGCTCAGTTGCGGTAGTTGGTTACAGCAGCCACTCAGAATCCTTTATCAGGAGGCTTTGACCTTCACCGCTCTCCTTGTGAGTATACTTCACTTCTCTCTAGTTTTTTACTTGGGGTTGAAGGAGACTGAGGCATTTCTGATTGCATGTAAGATTTTTTTTTTCTTTTTATTCTTTCCATCTTAAGTGATAATTGGAAGTACATTTCCTGAGAGGTATAGGCATCCAAAGAATGCCGTATCATTTCAGGACGATTTCTAGTGTTAGTTTTCCTTTTGTTTCCAAGCTAATTTTATACAGTAGGATAGAATATACTCTGAGAGCTGTATGCTTTTGTTTTATTCTGCACTGTATTTGTAGAAGGTAATTGTAGATATTTACTCATGATATGGTTTTGAAGATTATATACAAATATAGTAATATAGGTTAATTTTCTGAAAACCTTGGTGGTAAGATAATTCAAAGAACTTAAGACATCATAAGAAAAAACACACATGAGGTGATAAAGTTCAGAATTTATCTTTGAAAGCCCTTGTAAATGTTTTAACACTTAAGATGAAACAGTTCAAAAAGGGTACACAATAAAGACAATAAATTCTGATTTTACAGTTAATATCTGTTATCTGTTGTATGTTAGAATTTTCAGAATCCCCTTCCCTAGAATTTCAGTGGGATCCTTGTGATGCATTTTGGATTGTTTTGAATAATATGCATTATGAGAAGTATTTCCTTATGTCTGTTCTTTCATCCAGATGTCTTTCTGATTTTTGGCTCAGAGTTGTTGACTCCTGGGACCCAACTCCTCACTATCATTCCACTGGCACAGAAGAACTTGTGTGCTGGAGGTGGGGGATGCTTTGGGTGACTTTTCCCGATTGCTGCGTGGAGAACCCTAGCTCTGTGTCAGAGCACTTGTTATCTTTTATGTTCCTGTTTTTCTCCTGCCCCCACAGATGGTAGTGCGGTCCCTCTGCAGCTCGGATTTGCCTTCCCGAGGTGACATTGTAAAAACTACTTCTCTGTCATCCCACTTTACTTGTCTTTCCATTGCTGACCCATCGCCACCAGCAGTGACTTGAAATTTGGTGGTGCCAGAAATTTTTTTTTTTTAAAAAGCTTTGTATAATTAAATTTGCATGGACTTCAAATTGTGTGAGGGGAACTTGAAGTTGGAGAGGGAATAAAATATCATTTTCTTTTCTTTGTGGGTCTTTTTGTGGCAGTACTCATAATAAAACTTGTGTTTCAGTTGTGTAGGCCATAGATTCTCTAGATAGAATTGTTAAAGTATTCTGATACTTAATATCAGTTTTTCACATGTCTTCGGGGCTTAGGCTTCAGGAACATTCCACATATCCTTTAATAAATTAATTTTTTTTAGAGAGAGAAGGAGAGAGTGGGGGGGGAGGGGCAGAGGCAGAGGGAAAGAATCTTAAGCAGGCTCCCAGCACAGAGCCTGATACAGGGCTTGATCTCATGACCCTGATATCATGACCTTACCCGAAACCAAGAGTCAGATGCTTAACCGATTGAGCCACCTAGGTGCCACCTGCCCCACATAGTCTTTAAAGTACAGTTTTTGGCCTTTAGAAGTCATTCATCTAACAGTATTTTAATTTTTCTCAAATCTGTGTATTTTTCAAAGAGCACCATAACTAAATATGGAATTTGACAAAAAGCTGGCCATCCAGGACTGCAAGCAGGATTGTTTCACTAGCATGCTAATTCATGATTCTATAGTGATTCTATGGGATTCATGGATGAGTTTATTGATGTTGTATATTTGAATATCAGATGTATTATTGAGGCCTATACCGTTGTTATTCATAGTGTAATACTTTCTTTCAAAACTCCAAATTTTAACTTATTGAGAGCCTGAGCTTCTCTTTATTGCACAACAGTGCTGAAAGCTGAACAAGGAGGTAGATTTGTTGGGTTTGGATTGGGGCAGTGTAGGTTCCAGTCATATATTTGCTATTTACTAGCTGTGTGCTACTGGGTGAGTTCCTTAATCTCTTGGAACCTTAATGTTTCTTTTCTTGTCTGTGAAAATAGGAATTATAACACCTACCTTAGGGATGCCTGGGTGGCTCAGTTGGTTAAGCATCTGCTGTTGGCTCAGATCATGATCCCAGGGTCCTGGGATCGAGTCCTGCATTGGGCTCCCTGCTCAGCGGGGAGCCTGCTGCTCCCCCTGCTTGTGTGCTCTCTCTCTTTCTGACAAATAAATAAAATCTTTTTTTTGATTTTTTAAAATTAATTCAGAGTGATAGAAACATTGCAAAAATAGCACGGTGAATCCTCATATACTCTTTTTTTTTATCATGTTAATCACCATACATCACATCATTAGCTTTTGATGTAGTGTTCCATGACTCATTGTTTGTGCATAACACCCAGTGCTCCACGCAGAACGTGCCCTCTTTAATACCCATCACCAGGCTAACCATCCCCCCACCCCCCTCCCCTCTAGAACCCTCAGTTTCTTTCTCAGAGTCCATAGTTTCTCATGGTTTGTCTCCCCCTCCAATTCCCCCCCTTCATTTTTCCCTTCCTGCTATCTTCTTTTTTTTTAACATATAATGTATTATATGTATAATATAATGTATTATTTGTTTCAGAGGTACAGGTCTGTGATTCAACAGTCTTAGACAATTCACAGCATTCACCATAGCACGTACCCTCCCCCACTGTCTTTCACCCAGCCACCCCATCCCTCCCACCCCCCACCACTCCAGCAACACTCAGTTTGTTTCCTGAGATTAAGAATTCCTCATATCAGTGAGGTCATATGATACATGTCTTTCTCTGATTGACTTATTTCGCTCAACATAATACTCTCCAGTTCCATCCACGTTGTTGCAAATGGCAAGATTTCATTCCTTTTGATGGCTGTATAATATTCCATTGTCTATATACACCATATCTTCTTTATCCATTCATCTGTAAGTGGACATCTTGGCTCTTTCCGTAGTTTGGCTATTGTGGACAATGCTGCTATAAATATCGGGGTGCACATACACCTTCGGATCCCTCCATTTGTATCTTTGGGGTAAATACCCAGTAGTGCAATTGCTGGGTCGTAGGGTAGCTCTATTTTCAACTTTTTGAGGAACCTCTATACTGTTTTCCAGAGTGGTTGCACCAGCTTGCATTCCCACCAACAGTGTAGGAGGGTTCTCCTTTCTCCACATCCTGCCAACATCAGTTGTTTCCTGAATTGTTAATTTTAGCCATTCTATGAGGTGTGAGGTGGTATCTCATTGAGGTTTTGATTTGGATTTCCCTGATGCCGAGCGATGTTGAGCACTTTTTCTTGTGTCTGTTGGTCATTTGGATGTCTTCTTTGGAAAAATGTCTGTTCATGTCTTCTGCCCATTTCTTGATTGAATCATTGTTCTTTGTGTGTTGAGTTTGGTAAGTTCTTTATAGATTTTGGATACTAGCCCTTTATCTGATATGTCATTTGCAAATATCTTCTCCCATTCTGTCGGTTGTCTTTTGGTTTTGTTGACTCTTTCTTTTGCCGTGCAGAAGCTTTTTATCTTGATGAAGTCCCAATAGTTCATTTTTGCCCTTGCTTCCCTTGCCTTTGGCGATGTTTCTAGGAAGAAGTTGCTGCAGCTGAGGTCGAAGAGGTTGCTGCCTGTGTTCTCCTTTAGGATTTTGATGGAATCCTGTCTCACATTTGGGTCTTTCAGCCATTTGGAGTATTACTCATGTAATAATCCTTTTTTGTCTTTAGTATTATGAATATCTGAGCCGAAGGCAGTCGCCTAACCAACTGAGCCACCCAGGCGCCCATTACTTAAATATTTTTTAAAAAGAACAGGAAGGGGCACCTGGGTGGCTCAGTTGGTTGAGCAACTGCCTTCGGCTCAGGTCATGATCCTGGAGTCCCGGGATCGAGTCCCACATCGGGCTCCCAGCTCAGCGGGGAGTCTGCTTCTCCCTCTGACCCTCTTCCCTCTCGTGCTTTCTATCTCTCGTTCTCTCTCTCTCAAATAAATAAAATCTTAAAAAAAAAAACAGGAAGGATTATACTAAATGTGGAATTTCATATTTTTACTTTCTTCCTTATACTTCTTTGAATACATTAGATTTTTTAAAAAAATTTTATTTTTAGGTAATCTCCATACCCACTGTGGGGCTTGAACTTACAACCCTGAGATGAAGAGTTGCGTGTTCTACCCACTGAGCCAGCCAAGTGCCCCTGAATTGATTGAATTTTTAGTAAGGATTTTTATTTATGTAATTGGGAAAAAAATAACACTATTTTCAATATGAACAAAATAAAATGGATTCTAATAACCATGCTGGAAAGCAATATGATGGAGTATTTATACACTATGATTCAATAACCTTATTCCTGGGAATTTATATTGCATTTGTGTAAAAATGTGACTTGTATGCATTAAAATTTTCTTTGTCTCATTATCTTAAACCATGAAAAACTAAAGAGAACCATTCATCTATTGTTAGATAATTAGTTTTTTTTTTTTTTACTACTTATGATGTTAATAATCACAATAATGTAATAGCAGCTACTAGAGAATTTAGGAGCAGGAAGACATCTGTCAGCTACACCTTTGGGAATAAACTGGTAAGACAAGAAGTAAAGATTTAAATCCTTAGCGGGTTACCCAAGAGAATAACAAAGAGTAATAATATAATAAATGCCAGAGGAGGAAGTGGAAGACAGGTAGTAGTGGTAATAGTCATTGATTGGCGTAAATCCTCAGTATCAGAAAGCTAATCGGTAAATTCTGAACTTCTGTATTGGGTAGTCAGTATATATTGTTAATGTCAGTAAACTGAAACATTTCCTAGTATTACGGAAATGGCTTAGGAAAACAACAGATTGCCTATGGAGGAGAGTTGGATGGAAGTTTTTTTTTTTTAATACTTTTTTTCCTGAGAGAGAGTTTGTGTGAGCAGGGGGAGGGGCAGAGGGAGAGTGAGAGAGAGGATCTCAAGTAGACTCCACGCTGAATGCGGAGCCTGATGTGGGGCTTGATCTCACAACCCCAAGATGATGACCTGAGCAGAAACGAAGAGTCGGCCACTTAACCAACCGAGGCACCGAGGCGCCCCTGGCAGTCTTTCCTTGAGGTCTGTATATCACATGCATGTATATCTCTGACACAACAATGTATATATATATATATATATATATATATATATATGTATGTATATATATATATGTTATTGTTATGTTAATCACCATACATTACATCATTAGTTCTTGATGTAGGGTTCCATGATTCATTGTTTGTGCATAACACCCAGTGCTCCATGCAGAACGTGCCCTCCTTAATACCCATCACCAGGCTAACCCATCCCCCCACCCCCCTCCCCTCTAGAACCCTCGGTTTGTTTTTCAGAGTCCATCGTCTCTCATGGTTCGTCTCCCCCTCCGACTTACTCCCCTTCATTCTTCCCCTCCTGCTATCTTCTTCTTTTTCTTTTTTCTTAACATATCTTGCATTATTTGTTTCAGAAGTACAGATCTGTGATTCAACAGTCTTGCACAATGACACAACAGTTTTTAAGTCATTCCTTAGAGATTTAGCTTCCATTCCTTCACTTGAAAATTTACATTATTTGAAAAAATTAAAACGAAGTAATATAATTTTTACATTATTTCTTTTTTCCACATTTAGCATTCATTTCTTAGACCACTGGTTCTCAACTGGGTCCCCTCCCCACCCCCCCAGAAAACATGTAGTAGTGTAACAACTTGAGGGGTGGATTATGTGTTGGCATCTAGTGGGTAGAGGACCAAGATGATACTAAACTCCTACATTGCAAGGACCCTCACAGCAACAAGGAATTATTTGGCCTAAAATGTTAAGAGTGCCAGGGTGGAGGAACTCTCTTTTAGACTAACTGCCAAAAAATACATAAGCACAGAAATAATTACATAATCAACACAATTTGAATAGCCTCTTACAAGTAATGCTTGTTTTCTATTATAAGTTGCCTTAGTAGGAAATGCTTATATTAATTTAATTGGAACATTGTAATAACTGAATTCCTTTCTCTTTAAAAAAAATAGGCACATTAAGAGATTAAAGGATAGATCATTCCAAACTACTTAGTATTAAAGTGGGGGAGAAAGCACTTTCCATTATGATCTTACACCTTGTGTTTTTTTAAAAAATGATTAAAATAATGTTTACTCTGCCAACCAGAAACTTATATTTAAAATTAAAAGTAAAACAGAATAAGTTAGAAAGAAGCCCTGGCATAACTCATCTGGATTAAGTCTATGCAGAGACTGCATATCAGAGGAAGATCCCAAGCAGCTGCCAAATGATGAATCCAAGAGAGTTCTCCAAGAGAATAAGTATTTTTAAAACAGTATTTTACATCATATACACCATACACAAAAAATAATTTCCAAGTAAATCAAAGACCTAAAGCTAAGAGCTAAAACAATAAAACATATAGGTGACTTCTGGTTTCCAGTCCAATTTGAAAAGAGCTTGGAGTCATCATTCCCAAACTCCCAATAGTGAGAAAAGCTGAAGAACTGGAAAATCAGCAGCTCTTCTTAGATTCGTCAGAGAATTGAGATCATAGGGCACATTGCTGCCTTGAAAACTGGAAAGAGAGGTGGGTACCTAGAATCATAGCTTACCCAGAACAAAAGCCTATATAGCAGAAGCCTGCTAAGTAGCTAGTACTGGTAGGAACACTTAAGCTGTAATTAATTAATTGATGGAGGTTTAGTGTGGACTAACCAGAGTTTGAACCTCCAGAGGTCTAGTCTTCATAGGGGGTGCTTCTACACTTTAATGAGTTTTACTTCTAAGAGCTCTATTGGGTTCTCAGGTAAAAAAAAAAAAAAAAGTCCCCTAGTGCTTCTGGCAGGGGGGAGGGAAAGTAACCATTCTGGAAAATAACCAGAACATTTTGTTCACCTTGACAAAAGGCCTGCTCTCGAGGGAAATTGTTTTTACCAGAACCACCCCTTTCTACCATATCAGTCAGGCTTCTGTATAATAACAGGGGATTACAGCTAAAAGAACTGCAAGGCTCAGACTCTCTTTAAGAGGAAGTCTATAGAAAACCAGAGGCAACAGGGGAGACAAAACCAAGCACCCTAGAGGACATTCTAGCCTCTGGCTCCTACAGCTTCATCAAACAGTAAACAGCCCAGCTCACAGCCAGATAAACATAAACCTCACTGAAGACCTATTTACCCTAGTTCCTCTTACCCTCTATATAATGTCTTTTTTTTCTTTAAATTTTGTTATGTTAATCACCATACATTACATCATTAGTTTTGTTATGTTAATCACCATATATTACATCATTAGTTTTTGATGTAGTGTTCCATGATTCATTGTTTGCATATAACACCCAGTGCTCCACACAGAATGTGCCCTCTTTAATACCCATCACCAGGCTAACCCATTCCCCCACCTCCCTCCCCTCTAGAACCCCCAATTTGTTTTTCAGAGTCCATCATCTCTCATGGTTCGTCTCCCCCGATTTACTCCCCTTCATTCTTCCCCTCCTGCTATCTTCTTTTTTTTTTCTTAACATATATTGCATTATTTGTTTCAGAGGTACAGATCTGTGATTCAACAGTCTTGCACAATTCACAGCGCTCACCATAGAACGTACCCTCCCCAATGCCTATCACCCAGCCACCCCACCCCTCCCACCCCCCACCACTCCAGCAACCCTCAGTTTGTTTCCTGAGATTAAGAATTCCTCATATCAGTGAGGTCATATGATACATGTCTTTCTCTGATTGACTTATTTCACTCAGCATAACAACCTCCGGTTCCATCCACGTCGTTGCAAATGGCAAGATCTCATTCCTTTTGATGGCTGCATAATATTCCATCGTGTATATATACCACATCTTCTTTATCCATTCATCTGTCGATGGACATCTTGGCTCTTTCCACAGATTGGCTATTGTGGACATTGCTGCTATACACATCGGGGTGCACGTACCCCTTCGGATCCCTCCATTTGTAGCCTTGGGGTAAATACCCAGTAGTGCAATTGCTGGATCGTATGGTAGCTCCATTTTCAACATTTTTAGGAACCTCCACACTGTTTTCCAGGGTGGTTGCACCAGCTTGCATTCCCACCAACAGTGTAGGAGTGTTCCCCTTTCTCCGCATCCCCTCCAACATCTGTCGTTTCCTGACTTGTTAATTTTAGCCATTCTGACTGGTGTGAGGTGGTATCTCATTGAGGTTTTGATTTGGATTTCCCTGATGCTGAGTGATGTTGAGCACTTTTTCATGTGTCTGTTGGCCATTTGGATGTCTTCTTTGGAAAAATGTCTGTTCATGTCTTCTGCCCATTTCTTGATTGGATTATTTGTTCTTTGGGTGTTGAGTTTGATGAGTTCTTTATAGATTTTGGATACTAGCCCTTTATCTGATATGTCATTTGCAAATATTTTCTCCCATTCTGTCGGTTGTCTTTTGGTTTTGTGGACTGTTTCTTTTGCTGTGCAAAAGCTTTTTATCTTGATGAAATCCCAATAGTTCATTTTTGCCCTTACTTCCCTTGCATTTGGCGATGTTGCTAGGAAGAAGCTGAGGTCGAAGAGGTTGCTACCTGTGTTCTCCTTTAGGATATTGATGGACTCCTGTCTCACATTTAGGTCTTTCAACCATTTGGAGTCTATTTTTGTGTGTGGTGTAAGGAAATGGTCCAGTTTCATTCTTCTGCATGCAGCTGTCCAATTTTCCCAACACCATTTGTTGAAGAGACTGTCTTTTTTCCATTGGACATTCTTTCCTGCTTTGTCCAAGATGAGTTGACCATAGAGTTGAGGGTCCATTTCTGGGCTCTCGATTCTGTTCCATTGATCTATGTGTCTGTTTTTGTGCCAGGACCATACTGTCTTGATGATGACAGCTTTGTAATAGAGCTGGAAGTCCGGAATGGTGATGCCGCCAGCTTTGCTTTTCTTTTTCAATATTCCTCTGGCTGTTCGGGGTCTCTTCTGGTTCCATACAAATTTTAGGATTATTTGTTCCATTTCTTTGAAAAAAGTGGATGGTATTTTGATGGGGATTGCATTGAATGTGTAGATTGCTCTAGGTAGCATTGACATCTTCACAACATTTGTTCTTCCAATCCATGAGCATGGAACGTTTTTCCATTTCTTTGTGTCTTCTTCAATTTCTTTCATGAGTATTTTATAGTTTTCTGAGTACAGATCCTTTGCCTCTTTGGTTAAATTTATTCCTGGGTATCTTATGGTTTTGGGTGCAATTGTAAATGGGATCAACTCCTTGATTTGTCTCTCTTCTGTCTTGTTGGTGTATAGGAATGCCACTGATTTCTGTGCATTGATTTTATATCCTGCCACTTTACTGAATTCCTGTATGAGTTCTAGCAGTGTTGGGGTGGAGTCTTTCGGGTTTTCCACATACAGTATCATATCATCTGCAAAGAGTGAGAGTTTGACTTCCTCTTTGCTGTTTTGGATGCCTTTGATTTTGTTGTCTGATTGCCGTGTTTAGGACTTCTAGTAATATGTTGAAAAGCAGTGGTGATAGTGGACATCCCTGCCACGTTCCTGACCTTAGGGGGAAAGCTCTCAGTTTTTCCCCATTGAGAATGATATTCTCTGTAGGTTTTTCATAGATGGCTTTTATGATATTGAGGTATGTACCCTTTATCCCTATACTCTGAAGAGTTTTGATCGAGAAGGGATGCTGTACTTTGTGAAATACTTTCTCTGCATCTATTGAGAGGATCAAATGATTCTTGTTCTTTCTTTTGTTAATATGTTATATCACATTGATTGGTTTGTGGATGTTGAACCAGCCTTGCAGCCCAGGGATAAATCCCTCTTGGTCATGGTGAATAATCCTTTTAATGTACTGTTGGATCCTATTGGCTAGTATTTTGGTGAGAATTTTTGCATCTGTGTTCATCAAGGATATTGGTCTGTAATTCTCCTTTTTGATGGGGTCTTTGGTTTTGGGATCAAGGTAATGGTGGTCACATAAAATGGGTTTGGAAGTTTTCCTTCCATTTCTATTTTTTGGAACAGTTTCAGGAGAATAGGTATTAATTCTTCTTTAAATGTTTGGTAAATTCCCCTGGGAAGCCATCTGGCCCTGGGCTTTTGTTTGTTGGGAGATATTTGATGACTACTTCAATTTCTGTAGTGGTTATAGGTCTGTTCAGGTTTTCTATTTCTTCCTGGTTCAGTTTTGGTAGTTGATACATCTCTAGGAATGCATCCATTTCTTCCAGGTTATCTAATTTGCTGTCGTATAGTTGCTCATAATATGTTCTTATAATTGTTTGTATTTCTTTGGTGTTGGTTGTGATCTCTCCTCTTTCATTCCTGATTTTGTTGATTTGGGTCATTTCTCTTTTCTTTTTGATAAGTCTGGCCTGGGGTTTATCAATCTTGTTAATTCTTTCAAAGAACCAGCTCCTAGTTTCGTTGATGTGTTCTACTGTTCTTTTGGTTTCTATTTCATTGATTTCTGCTCTGATCTTTATTATTTCTCTTCTCCTGCTGGGTTTAGGCTTTATTTGCTGTTTTTTCCCTAGCTCCTCTAGTATAATGTCTTTTTTAAAAAAGAGTTTGTTTATTTATTTGGCAGTTAGAGAAAGTACAAGCAGGGGGAGCACCAGAGGGAGAGGGAGAAGCAGGCTCCCCGCTGAGCTGGTAGCCCGATGTGGGGCTCGATCCCAGAACCCTGGGATCTTACCTGAGCCAAAGGCACATGCTTAACTGACTGAGTCACCCAGGTGCCCCTATAATGCCTTGACTTTTAATGAAAAAATTTAAGAACCAAAAGGCAAAATATACAGTTGAAAGATACAAAGCAAGCATCAGAAGCAGATTTAGATATGACAGAGACTTGGGGTTTATAAAGCCCGAATTTGAAATAACTAATTAATATGCCAAGGGTGGTAATGGAAATAGTGTACAATATGCAAGAACAGATGGATAATGTAAGCAAAGAGATGGAAACTTTAAGAACAAAGGAATGGTAGAAATCAAATAAAGTGTAATAGAATGAGAAACAGATAATCTGAGTAGGCCTGTATCTTTTAAAGAAATTGAATCAGCAATTGACCTTCCAAACAGTCCTAGATGGTTTCACCAGTGAATTCTACCAAATGGTTAAGGAAGATGTGATACCAATTCTCTGTAATCTTGAACAGAAAATAGAAGCAGAGCGAACACTTCTAGCTCATTCTAGGATGCCAGCATTACCTTAATACTAAAATTGGACAAAAACATTGCAATAAAGGAAAACTACAGACCAGTATCTGTTGTGAGCATAAATGCACAGTTCTGCAAGAAAATATTAGCAAACTAAATGCAGTAGCGTATCAAAAGAATTATTATACACCACGACCAAGTGGGATTTATTCCAAGTATGCAAGGCTGGTTCTACATTCAGAAATCACTTGGTGTAATCCATCACATCAACAGACTCAAGAAGAAATAGCATATAATCCTATTAATATCCTATCGGAGAGAGCATTTGACAAAATCCAATACCCATTTATGATAAAAGCTCTCAATAAACCAAGAATAGAGGGGAACTTCCTCAACTTGATAAAGAACATCCACAAAATATCTACAGCTAATATCACACTAATGAAGAAACCAAAAGCTTTCCAACTAAGATCAGAAACAAGGCAAGGATGTCCCCTTTTATCACTGCTTTTTTGTGGAAGTCCTAGCTAATGCAGTGAGAAAAGGAAAGGAACTGATAGGTTTACAAATTGGGGAGAGAAAAAGCAAACTGTCTTCATTCAGAGATGACATGATAGTCTAGGTAGACAATCCCAGAAAGTTAATAACAACAATAGAACTCCTGGGACTAATAGATTATAGCAAGACATTAAGATACAACGTTAATACACAAAAGTCCGTTGCTGTCCTGTATACCGGGATGAAAAATTGGAATTTGAAATTAAAAATACACCATTAACATTAGCATGAAGAAAAAAGTGCTTAGGTATAAAGCTAACAAAACATGTACCTGATCTATATGAGGAAAACTACTCTGATTTAAAAAAATCAAAGAAGATAATTAGTGGAGAGCTGTTCCTCTCCTGGAAGGAAGACTTAGTATCGTTCAGAGGTCGTACTTAACTGGTTATTGTGTGGGTAAACTTGGTAGGAAATAGTTGTAAAGCAGTTTCATTTTCTCCCACTGCTGCTCGCAAGGATCCTTTGTTGGATCTCTGTTCCCTTCCTTTGGTGACAACTTTGGCTCATCTAATAGTTTTATGGTCACTCTCACATACTGAAAAATCAAGTCCAGTCGATTTTAAACTTCTGTCTTTCATCCTATTCAAAGTGTCTCCCCTTTGCCGTGACTGGGCCTCATGGAGGTTAAGGAACCAGAAGTGGGAAGGATTGTAATTTACTCTGTTTATTTTAAAATTATTTATCTAGGCACTCAGGAAGATTCAAGAGATGTATAAGGTAGTTCCTGTTTGTATTAGTACCTTTAATGTGCCTAAACTATATATAATAAGAATTTTAGGAGACACATTTTATTTACATGAAACATTTAATGGAAATCAGTGGTTGTGCTGAAATACTGTGAACTAGGAGTATTGTGAGGGTTCAGAAGAGGGGGGCTTTGTGGGTAGAATAGCTGTGCTTGGGATGTAGAACACGAAGGACAAAGTGAGTGACAGCTGGCTCTGGTGGCAGCTTCTCTCAGGTAAAGCTGTCTTTCGTTTACGTTTTGCTGGAGTCTGGGTCTCAGAAGCTTTTATCATAAATGGGTATTGGATTTTGTCAAATGCTCTGGGTCTCTAAAAGTTCTTTTAGAGAACTTTTGGCTGGTGACATACAATGTAAGATTAGACAGAATCTGAAAAATCTCAATAAGTAATAAAGTGTAATATTGTAGATGACATTACTGAATTTGACATTTACTGTGATAATCTTGAAAAACAGAATATTTACTCCTTGTTAAAGGTCTCTGTTAGATGTTTATGAGGAAATACTGTTTTACCTTTATTGAAGCACAAGTTGATGGACACAGGGCAATTTATTATGATGGTGCCGATAATAGAAAAGTGGATATCAGCTTGTGTTTCAAAGTCATGTTAATTGTTTGGGAGATAGAATATTGCTAATTTTGTTTTCTTATCTCTTTAAAAGGTGGTTTGTTGCAGTTACAAACAATGAACATATGCAAATGTATCTGAAAGGAATGCTTGCAGCTGCTAGCAACAAAATATTCACTGTGTTTTTAATTACATAGTGTTTTATTTTTCTTGTAAAAAGTCTGGAAGAAGGATGTATTGGTACATGCTATAGCATGGATGAACCTTGAAAACATTATGCTAAGGGAAAGAAGACAGACACAAAAAGGCGCATATTATGTTTTCATTTATATGAAATATCCGGAATAGGCAAATCCATAGAAACAGAAAACAGTAGTTGTGAGGGGCTAGGACATTGGGGTGGCAGGACATGGATTTATAGGTATATAGCATTGAGTATGATAAAGCCATTTATTTACTGGAGCAATATTATTACTTTAAAAAAATTCATTTTTATTATTATGTATTTGGTTTGCATTTGCTTTTTCTTTGATGGTGAGTTGAAGACTCCCAACTAAAGTAGTGGTTTACATTTTCCCTTTCATACTCAGTTTTGAAAAATTATCTTGGTGTTTTTGGTACATGAGGATTCTTTCTTCATTGTGGGTGATACTGTTGTTCATAAAGTACCCTATTTTGTCTTCACACCTTATTAAAAAAAAAAACGACAGCTTCTTTGTTAGTATCTGCCTGGTTTGTCTCTGTTTATCCTTTTGTTTTCAATCTTTTTGAGTCACTTTATTTTATTTCATTTTTTAAAAAGATTTTTTGAGAGGAAGAGTGAGAGCGAGAGCAAGGAAGAGAGGGAGAAGCAGGCTTCCCGTGGAGCAGGGAGCCCGGTGCGGGGCTCCACCCCAGAAGTCTGGGGTCAGGGACCTGAGCTGAAGGCAGGTGCTTAACCAGCTGAGCCACCCAAGCGCATGAGTCACTTTATTTTAGATATGTCTGTATCTGTGAGAGTTTTCTTTTAATCATTTGTCTCATTTACAATTTTGGTTTTAGTGTTTCATCTTTAATCTGTTGTATTATTATTTTCATAATGTTGGTGTCTTCCTGTCTTTTACTACATAGTCTGGATTTTTCTTTGTTTTATTGTTGTTTTCCTGGCTCTTAGGGTAACTTGAAGAATTTTAATTTTATTTTAGTGGTTAGCTTGTAATGTTAAAGGATACTTAACATCTCTATTTTTTGATTTAGTGACCTTAAAATAAAGCAGTGTCTATTGGCTCTCGCTGTGGTATGAGATTATTGGCTCAATTATAGTTTCCTCATTTCTCTGCCAAGATTTTGTCAGATATGTGTTCACGGTAACAGTCCTTGAGCGTCTTTGCACCCATGACTCTTTTATGATACTCATTCCTTCTGGTTACCCTAAAATAGTTGAAGCCTATCGGCCTTGAATGAAAAGCTACTAGGTAGTACCATTTGATTATAATGTACCAGTTTGAATTTAGGTTCAAATCTTATACCTGGAATTTATGAATTTTAGCTTTTAACATTGTATTTTGAAAGCATTATTAGATTATTTGTGACCGGGTAATTCAGTTCCCAAATGCCTAGCCCTTTTTTTAATTAAAAAATTAAAATTTAAGTATAGTTAACATACAATGTTATATTAGTTTTAGGTGTACAACCTATTGATTCAACAATTTTGTACATTACCCAGTGCTCACGACAATAAATGTAGTCACCATTTGTCACCATATAACATTTTTACAATATTATTGACTATATTTCCTATGCTGTACTTTTCATCTCAGTGACTGACTTACTTTATAACTGGAAGTTTGTACCTCTTAATGCCCTTTATCTGTTTCACCCATCCTCCTACCCACCTTCCCTCTGGCAACCACCAGTTTATTTTCTGTATTTAAGAGTCCATTTTGTTTGGTTGTTTGCTTTTCATTTTTTTTAGATTCCACATGTAAGTGAAATCATATGGTATTTTGTCTTTCTTTGTCTGACTTATTTCACTCAGCATAATACCCTTCGGTCCATCCATGTTGTTGCAAATGGCAAGATATCGTTCTCTTTTATGGCTGAGTAATACTCTATTTTATTTATATATATATGTGCCACATATTCTTTACTCATTCATCTATTGGTAGACACTTGGGTTGTCTCTGTATCTTGGCTGTTGTAGAAAATGCTGCAATACACATGAGTATAGACATCTTTTCAAATTAATGTTTTTGTTTTCTTTGGGTAAATACCCCGTAGTGCAAATATTGGATCATATGGTATTTCTTTTTTTAATGTTTTGAGGATCGTCTATACTGTTTCACAGAGTGGCTGCACTGATTTGCATTCCCACTAACAGTGCACAAGGGGTCCTCTTTCTCCACATCTTCACCAACACTTGTTATTTTTTGTCTTTTTGATACTAACCATTCTGACTGGTGTGAGGTCGTATTTATTTGTTTGTTTGTTTTTGGTGTAAGGTGGTTCTGATTTGCATTTCCCTGATGTTGCGCATCTTTTCACATAGGCTTATCTGTATGTGTTTTTTGGAAAAATGTCTATTCAGGTCCTCTGCCCATTTTTAAATTGGAGTGTTTGTTTTTTTGGTATTGAGTTGTGTAAGTTCTTTATGTATTTTGGATATTTGCTCCAAATATCTTCTCCCAGTCATTAAGTTGACTGTTTGTTTTGTGGATGGTTTTCTTTGCTGTGCAAAAAGCTTTTTGTTTCGGTGTAGTCCCAATGGTTTATTTTTACTTTTGTATCTCTTGCTTCAGGAGACATATCCACAGCTATGTTGCTAAGGTGATTTCCAAGAGGTTACTAGCTCTGTTTGCTTCTGGAGTTTTATGATTTCAGGTCTCATATTTAGGTCTTTGATCTGTTTTGAATTTATTTTGGGGTATGTTGTAAGAAAATGGTCCAGTTTCATTCTTGTGCATGTAGCTGTCCAGTTTTCCCAGCACCATTTATTGAGAAGACTGTCTTTTCCCCATTGTATATTCTTGCCTCCTTTGTTGTAGATTAATTAACCATATAGATATGGGTTTGGTTCTGGTCTCTCTGTCCTGTTCTGTTGACCCGTGTTTCTTGTTTTTGTGCCAGTACTGTACTATTTTGATTACTTTAGCTTTGTAGTATATTTTTAAATCTGGGATTGTGATACCTCCAGTTTTGTTCTTCTTTCTCAAGATTGCTTTGGTTATTCAAGGTCTTTTGTGGTTCTCTACAAATTTTAGGATTATTTGTTCTAGTTCTGGGAAAAATGCTATTGGTATTTTGGTAGGGATTGCAGTGCATCTGTAGATAGCTTTAGTATGGACATTTTAATAATATTCTTCCAGTCCATGAGCATGGTGTATCTTTCTGTTTGTTTGTGTCATCTTTATTTCATGAATGTCTTATAGTTTTCAGAATATGGGTGTTTTACCTTTTTGATGAGTTTATTCCTAGGTATTTTATTATTTTTGGTACAATCGTAAATGGGATTGATACTTTCATTTCTCTTTCTGCTACTTTGTTATCAGTGTATAGAAATGCAAGTTTTCTGAATATTAATTTTGTGTCCTGCAACTTTACTGAATTCAGTATCAGTTCTAATAGTTTTTTGGTGGAGTCTCTAGTGTTTTCTGTATATTGTGTCATGTCATCTGCAAACAGTAGTAGTTTTACTTCTTCCTTAGCAATTTTTTTTTTTTTAAATGTAGGCTCCATTCCTAGCATGGAGTCCAATGTGGGGCTTGAACTCACGACCCTGAGATCAAGACCTGATCTGAGATCAAGAGCTGGACACTTATCGAGTGAGCCACCCAGGCACCCCACTTCCTCAGCAATATATGTCTTTTATTTCTTTTTCTTGCCTGATTGCTGCAGCTAGGACTTCTAGTACTTTGTTGAATAAAAGTGGTGAGAGTGAACATCCTTGCCTTGTTCCTGATCATAGAGAAAAAGCTTTCAGTTTTACATCATTGAGTATGAGGTTAACTGTAGATTTTTCATATATGACCTTTATTATGTTGAGGTATTACTCCCTCTAAACTCACTTTGTTGAGTGTTTTTATCATGAATGGATGTTGTCAGTTGCTTTTTCTGCATCTACGAAATGATCATATGGTTTTTATCCTGCGTCTTGTTAGTATGATGTATCACATTGATTGGTTTGTGAATATTGAACCATGTTTGAATCCCTGGAATAAATCCCACTTGATTGTGGTGAATGATTTTTTTCATGTATTGTTGGATTGGGTTTGCTAGTATTTTGTTGAAGAGTTTTTGCCTCTGTGTTCAGCAGAGATATCAGCTTGTTTTTTTTTCCCCTCAGGTTTTTGTCTGGTTTTGGTATCAGGGTAATGCTGGTCTTATAAGATGAATTTGGAAGTTTTTCTCCATCTTCTATCTTTTTGGAATAGTTTGAGAAGAATAGGTATTAACCATTCTTTAAATGTTTGGTAGATTCACCTGTGAAGCCATCAGGTCCTGGACTTTTGTTTGTTGGTGGTTTTTCATTACCCATTCAATTTTATTACTAGAAATCGGTCTGTTCAAATTTTCTATTTCTTCTTGTTTCAGTTTTGGAAGAGTGTATGTTTCTAGGATAGCCATCCTTGATCATCATCAGGACTAAAGCCATGTGGCCCCCGAGAGGGCTGAATTTTCTGCTGTCTAGTTTAGCTGGCATAGAAGACATGCAACTGGTATTGTTTCTGCTTGAGTTTCAGTAACCTTGCTCTTCCTCCCTGACCAGGAGGGAAGAGCTCAGTCTTCTTAGAGAACCATGAGAGCCTGTTCCTCTCCCTTTTTATCAGCTGTGTCTTACTCACTGTTAATGGCGAGGAGCTGTAATGACTTTCTTCTTCTTTTTTTTTTTTAAGATTTTATTTATTTATTAGAGAGAGAGAGAGCATAAGCAGGGGGAGTGGCAGAGGGAGAGGGAGAAGCTGACTCCCCACTGAGCAGGGAGCCCCATGCGGGGCTAGATCCCAGGACCCTGGGATCATGACCTGAGCCAAAGGCAGGTGCGGAACCAGCTAAGCCACCCAGGGTGCCCCGCCTTTCTCCTTTTTTGGTTAGGAATTTCCTTTTGTTCCCACCAGATATAGGGACAATAAAAGGCATCACGACAGCTTGCTTTCGTTTCACTCATCTCTGGGTTGCTTTCTGTTGAAGATGCACTCATTTAGGGGAGGCATTTGCTCCTAGTCTCACTTTTGGAACTAGAAAAATAGTCTAACCCATTCTGTGAGTTTTCTAATCCGTTATAGTTGTATTTTTATTTTCCTAATGCGTGGCTTTTATATTTAAATTAGTAATACTTATATTTGTTTTTATAATTGTTAGCCTTATTTCCGTTCTTAAATGAATCGCTTTCCATTAGTCTTTTCATTTTATGCCATGCATTTTGGTTTCTTAATTTCATTTTGTTCATTACCTCTCATGCCTTCTCATCTTCTGCTTCTGCATGAACTTTCTGGAATTCCTGACACTTTTGTTCTCTAAATTCAAATACTAAGTTTAAAAATCTATAAACATTCTTTAATCATAACCTTTTCTTCTTCCACGTTCCTTGGTCTCCTGCAGTTCTACTGGGAGCCTCAGTTGATAGACATCTCCACTTATCCATCACTCTGTACTTGGTTTCTTTTTTTCCTCCCCAATCTACTTAGGATTTATGGCCGTACATTTCACTCTCTTTTTTTTTTAAGATTTTATTTATGTTTTAGAGAGAGCGTGCGAGAGAGCGAGCACAAGCTGTGTGGGGGAGGGGCAGAGGGAGAGGGAGAAGCAGACTCCCTTATGAACAGGGAGCCTGATGCAGGGATCAATCCCAACGTATTGCAACCTAAGCCTAAGGGAAACACCCAACCGACTGAGACACCCAGGTGCCCTTTACTTACTTTTGCTAATACCCTAATCCAGTGGTTTTCACACTGTTGTCCAGGGATTTCTGGGGTTGATGGTTAAAACCCTGGGAGCAGATTAGGTTACCTGTGAAGAGTTTGTGGATTGAGAACAGATTTCTGGCTCAGCCCTGAAATCATGGAGAAGAAAAATAGTGTGCTGTGTTTTGTTTTGTTTGTTTTAGAAGAATAATGTTTAAAGACTGGCAGGAAAAGGGAAGCTAGTGATGGAAAATGGGTGAATAATCAGAGAAGGAGGATGATTGCTGAAATAGGAGGGGCTGCTCAGAGATCAGGTGAAATTGTGAGAGTGGAATTCGGATGCTGGGTCTTGACTGACCACTGCCAGAGCACTTGGAGTTGGTCAGTGGACATGAAGTCAGATCTGTGACTGGAGGAGTGAGTGAGCGGTACCTAGCACAAGTCTGCCAGTGTAGGCTGTACAGGGGAGGAGAGAATAGGGTCGTTATTAGAATCCTCAAAGCTCTGCTTGGTGTACCTGCAGCTTCCCCAGCACCTAAGAGCTAGGCCGTCGTGTTGTAGAGCAGCAGTAGGCCTCCTGCCTGGCTCGGAGGTTCAGCTTGGGCTTGCCTGGAGCTGTGAAGTCCATTTCATCTTGCCGTGGCTCTCAGGATTCCCTCATATTCTCTACTCCATTTACGGTGTCCTCCTCCTGTGTGCATTCTGTCTCCATGTGTAACTCTTATTTGAGGAACTTGGCTTCTATTTTACTAAGAAAATAGAAACCATCTAAAGGGAATGTTTTTGTGCTTTTACCCCGCATCTGTTGACCTAGCTGCAGTGGAACTCAAATGTTCTGTCCTCTGCTCCTCCTCCTTCTGACTAGGGATACATTTATTTCTAGCTCCTCACCTTGAATGCATTGCTTTAGCACTTCTCCTTTTTCTTTCTTGCATCAATAATTTTTCTCTCTACCTGATTATTATTGCAATGTGTAACTTTTCTCATCTTAAAAAAAAAAAAAGCCCTCTTCATAGTTCCCATCCCATTTCTTTTGCTTCCCTTTACCTTAAAATTCCTGGAAAGAACTGTCTATGTACGTTTTATTTTCAGTGCTTCTTCTGTCTTAATTTACTTCAGTCAGGGTTTTACGTTCACTGCTTCAGAAAAACAGCTCTGGTCAAGGTCACCGATGACCTCCATGTTGCTAAATCCAGTTGTCAATTCTCAGTGCTCGTCTAACTTGGCCTGTCAGCAGCATTTGACACAGCTGATAATTCCCTTTTCCTACATGAACTTTCTTCATTTGACTTTTGGGACATCACAGTCTGTTGTTTGCCTCCTACCTGCTGACTGCTGCTTCTCAGTTAGCTCTTCCTGGTTCCTTCTGTCAAGTTGACTTCTAAATATTTGAGAGCTCCGGGGCTTGGTTCTCCGACTTCTCTGGTTGTACTCACTCCCTGGGGTGGAAATCTCATCTGGTCTCAGGGCTTTAGCTATCTATCTGCTTATGTCCCCCCTGCTCCTCAGCTTAAAAAAAAATTCTAGCTAGGCTCCTTTCCTTGGACTGTACAGATTTTTATATCCAACAGCTCATCCACCCTCTCCACCTGAGTGAATAATAAGTATTTCACATTCATCAGTGTAAACTGTAGTTTTTATTTCCAGCACAAAATAACTTTACTCATAATCTTTCCTGACTCAGGAAATGGCCACTCTCTCTTTCCAGTTTCTTCGACCAAGCCTTAATGCCTGCAAGCCCTCTCAAGTCTGTTTTCAAAACATACCTAGAACTTAATAATTTTTGATATTTCTACTACACAGGTCCAAGTGACCTGTCTTCTGGATGATTGCAGGGCACTCCTAACTGGTCTCTCTGCTTCTGACCTGTCCCTTCTAAGTTACTTTCCACATTGTACCTAGAGTGAGCCTTTTGCCCTCTGTCAGATCCTGTCACCCTTCTGCTCAGAGTCTCGTCGCACGGATTCCTGTCTCACTCAGGGTAAAAACCAACTCTTCACTGTTTGTGAGAACTGACGCTTAGTACGAACTCCTGTATGACCTCATCTCTTACTTCTCTCTTGCTGTTTGAACACACCAGAGCTTTTCCTGTCTCAGACCCTTGGTGTGACTGTTCTCTGTCCCTTGAGTACCCTCCCTCCAGATTTCTGCATGTCTTGCTCTCTCTTCTCCCATAAGTCCTTCCTCAGATGTCACCTTATTAGTGAAGCGTGCCCCCTCACCTGAGCTCGCACTCCCTGTTCCCGTAATCCTGCACCAATTGTCATTTGCCCCGTTGCCTGTTTATTGATGGGCTGTTTTCTTAGTGGAGTGTAAGCTCAGTGAGGGTGGGAGTTTTGTTTTGTTCACTGCTGTGTTCTCAGTTCTGAAAAGAATGCCTGGTGTACAGTAAGCTCATGACAAGTAATTGTTGAATGAATTGAATTTCATTTAGCTTCTGTAATAAATATTAATTGCCTTGGTCATTCGATCCCTCTGACTTTAACCTTGTAAGTCACGGAGTTTCTGCCCAGTTACCCTGTTTCTAGTGCTCTTGCAGCCCTACTCAGACTTCACTATTCCATTATAAACAGTCTCCCCTGACACTCAACATCTTCTTTTTTTTTTTTTTAAAGATTTATTTATTTATTTTGAGAGAGTGAGAATGAGAGAGAGAGAGAGAGTACATGAAATGGGGGAGGGTTAGAGGGAGAAGCAGGCTCCTCGCTGAGCAGGGAGCCCAATGTGGGACTCGATCCCGGGACTCCAGGATCATGACCTGAGCCGAAGGCAGTCACTTAACTGACTGAGCCACCCAGGCGCCCTCAACATCTTCTTAGGAGACCCCCTCCGTTTACATTTCTTCACCAATAACTGGTTTCCTTTTTTGACCCATTTCCCCTACTCATAGGATTTTGGGAGGAAGTAGTGATGGTGCTAACATTCTCTTATCCATCTGGAGTTCTTAGTGGGCTCCCAGCAGTAGGCCAGTTTGATGCTTTTGACTCTTGGCTCCTTTTTGGTCACTGTCATTATGGTCCGTTGTCACTTTCCCACTCCACTGGTATTGGAAGAACATGAGGCTCGTGGTCTTCCTGTCCACTCTTAGTTTGTCATTTCCTAGATGACATTTCACAGTGGCTGTTCACACCTAGATCTAAGGTCCTTTTTAGTCATGTGGCCAACAGTCCTTCAGAAATCTATGCATAGGGGTGCTCCCTAGACTATCGTCACTTTGAATTGTTTCATTTGAGAGTCTTCACATTATTTTTACCCTGGTTCATAGCTCTAGTGAGACTGTATTTCTGCACACTTGGTCTTTGACAGGGACGAGGTCTCCCGTTCTTTGACCCACCCTCTTTTACCTATCGTTCCCATGAAATTAAATGGAATTTAATTTGAATTTAATATTTAAGAAGTTTCTCATTCAACTGCTGTTTATTTTGATATGTGGTTTATTTATTGAATGATTATTCCCCCCACATTGATTTGTGATGCTTTCTATATGTAGAACCAAATTATATAAATTTTGTGTAGTAGATGTTTCATTTGTCTGTCAAGTTTTGGTGCCATCACACTCTTTAAATGTTACTGAAGCTTTATAGTGTGTTTGATATTTGGAAGGGATAGTAGCGTCTCATTGACTTTGGTTTTCAGAATTGTTGGTGTTGGTCTTGCTCTTTACACTTCCATATGATTTTGAAAACAATTCGGTTAAGTTATGAAAAGAAAGATCTTCCTTGGGCTTTTTCTTCTGCAATGATATTAAACACTGGGCTATTTGAGTTATTAGTTCATATAAGTTAGTATTTTATCAAAACTTTATATTAGCAAAATATCTAAAAATTTTTACTTTTTTAATAGATGAAATCCTTCTTGCATATAAATACCAAAGATGTATCTTCTATAATTTATTAAAAAAATATGCCACAAATGTAAATGAACTGTTAATTTTTTTTTCCAGATATGTTTCCTTCTTTTTGCCATTCTCTACATTGTTTCCTACTTCATCATCACAAGATACAAGAGAAAATCAGGCAAGTAGAAACATTGTAGTTAAAACTTAGATCATCATGTCCGCTGGTCTGTGGTATTTGGGCTGTATACTGTGCCTGTCAGTGTGGTAGTATATATATTCAGTATGGCCATGATTGAAGGACACGATAGCCTGGTACTAAGAGTAAACAGTAACCTTCAGGGAATCTGACTGCTTGCAGGGTCGTCATTCTCAGACCTGAGCCCTCGTTTACTACCGTTCTTATGTCCAACCAAGAACAGTGTGGGGCTGCTCAGTATCTGGGAAATTCTAGAGTTTATAAGGATATATGAGTTCTTGTGACTGGCTCTGAGTTTGAACATGCATACCCTATCCCATCTTTTCTCTGACTACTAGACTATCTTTTCTTTCTCTAAAGTAATACAGAATGTAGAGTCTCCATGATACCATTTAGTATCAATTTAGGATTCAATCGTATATTATTCTTTTTATTATTTCATATATATCGTGTCTACCAGAGGGACCACTAAATCTTTGTTCTTTTTTTATTTAAAAAATTATTTTTATTTTTTATTCATATTTTTTATTATTATGTTATGTTAATCACCATCCATTACATCATCAGTTTTTGATGTAGTGTTCCATGATTCATTGTGTGCGTTTAACACCGAGTGCTCCATGCAGAACGTGCCCTCTTTAATACCCATCACCAGGCTCACCCGTCCCCCCACCCCCTCCCCTCTAGAACCTCAGTTTGTTTCTCAGAGTCCATCGTCTCTCATGGTTCGTCTCCCCCTCTGAATCCCCCCCTTCATTTTTCCCTTCCTATGATCTTCTTTTTTTTTTTAACATATATTGCATTATTTGTTTCAGAGGTACAGGTCTGTGATTCATCAGTCTTGCACAATTCACAGCGCTCACCATAGCACATACCCTCCCCGATGTCTTTCACCCAGCCACCCCCTCCCTCCCACCCCCCACCACTCCAGCATTGTTATTATTTTTAAAGATTTTATATTTTTGAGAGAGAGAGGGAGCGAATGTGCATGTGCACGAGCAGGGGGAGGAGCAGAGGGACAGGGAGGGGGACAAGCAGACTTCCTGCTGAGCAGGGAGCCTGGTGTGGGGCTTGATCCCAGGACCCTGAGATCATGACCTGAGCTGAAGGCAGACACTTAACTGACTGAGCCACCCAGGCACCTGTTCTTTTTTTTTTTTTAAGATTTTATTTATTTGTAGAGAGGGAGAGAGAGTGAGTCCAAGCAGGGGGAGCGGCAGGCAGAGGGAGAAGCAGGCTCCCCACTGAGCAGGGAGCCTGATGTGAGACTTGATCCCAGGACCCTGGGATCGTGATCTGAGCTGAAGGCACATTCTTAACTGACTGAGCCACCCATGCATCCCATCCCCTATTCTTTTTTTAAAAATGAACTTTGTGCTAATTCATTCACAGATTTTTGTGCCAGGGTTTTGTAAGGACCTAAAGAGTTGCCTTACTGCCCTCTGTTAAATCTCAGCTATTTTCTATAAATCACAGGATTTTCTACCTGTGATGCTGGGCTAATAGTAGGTACCATATGAATACTTAAGGATTCCATATAATAGGGACTCTTTATGTCATAATATTAAACTTGTTAGACTTTTGAAAGCAGTCAGTAAATGCTTGCTCTCTAGTGTTTTAGTTTGGCTCTATGATTACACTAAAATACTTCCTAGAATCTATAATCTCTCAAAAATTTGAAGACCTGCAGATTCAACACAGTATCTTAGCTATTTTTAAAGTTGTTTTGGCATCAGGTTTTAATGATTATGGACATAGAAGTTGGGGGGAGAATTAATGAATATAAATGCATCATTTTAGGGGAAATTAGGGGATGATGAGCAGGAAAATTAGAGATTTATTAGATGATTTAGATGATTTTTAAGTATTTATTTATTTTGAGAGAGAGTGAGCAGGGGTGGGGGGCAGAGACAGAGGAGGAGAGAGAGCCCCAAGCGGACTCCCCTGACCCCTTCAGTCAGCCCGGAGCCTGACGCAGGGCCTGATCCATGATCCCGAGACATGACCCCAGTGGAAATCAAGACCTGGATACTCAACTGACTGAGCCACCTGGGCACCCTTATCAGATGATTTTTAAAGTAATGGCAGGGAGAGGTGATGAATACCCTGGACTTTAGTAGAGTGTAGGGAGAAGAATTGAAATTTATATGAAGCTATTAAAACGTTCTTCAGTAGTGGATGGTTAATTGGGGGTGTGTACAACAGTATAAAAATTGTGACTGTTATTTTATGGTCCTTTTGGTTGTAAAGCTATTTTGGGCAGCCCATAATTAAGAATGGAGATTGGAGTAAGAGAATGGCTCAAATAAACCATTGACACGGAAGCAGGTGGACACTCATAATTACAGAGACTTAGAGAGAGAGCCTTTGAGGACAACCCCAGTTAGGTATTGAGGAGAAGGAGGGGCCAGGGGGTGCTGTGCAATATTCTTGTAATTGGATCAGACTTTCTTTAGCTGGTAAATTTATGTGGGAGGACAGAGAGAAGGCGAGCAGCCATGAGGGAGAGGTAGAGGAGGTGAGCGAGCATTGGGGCAGAGGGTATCTGCTACTTGTAAGAGATACAGAACTTGATACTTTCCACTCTATAACTTGCACAATAATTATGAAGTATTGAGGCAGTGGTATCTAAATGGTTTAGACTGGTCGAAGAGAATCTTCCTTATTACCATTAATAATGACAAACTCAAATCATAGAAAACTACATGAGTTTTAAGATTCTGACTTCTAATTTTATAGTAAAGATTTTTGTTGGATACTATCAACGAAAACATTTCATTCATTAGCAATTATAATTTTACTTATATCGTATGACAGTAAACTTGATAGTGGTCCTAAGGTTCTACTAAGTTTTATTTTCTTGAGCAATAAATATTTGGAAAATTTCAACTTACATATGGTAGTTTTGTTAATCAGGATTTTGGTTAATCACAACACTCTTACCTAACTACATTCTATCTTACGTGATTTAATGAGATTTAAATTTGGATCCATGTTGAAATAAATACAGTGCATTTTGAAAATCAGTTCTTTTCAAAATAATTAAGTTTCTATTTTTGTTTAATTTCCTAATAAATTAATGAAACATTTTATTGAAGATAAAAAAATTAATACCTTAACCATTTTTACAGATGAACAAGAAGACGAAGATGCCATAGTCAACAGGATTTCGTATGTATTTTAAAATTCATTTGTTCTGTTTCAAATTTTGATGTCATAAATTCTTCAAATTTAATTCACACCTTTGGCCATAAATGTGGAAAAAATTCACCTGAAGTATTACAATGCTTTTATCGATATTAACCCTATCCTTAGAAACACATAGAGACAGATACCCAGTTGACTCTTGAACACCGTGGGGGTGAGGGACGCTGGCCCTGTGTAGTTGGAAATTGTGTATTATTTTTGACTTATCCAGAACTTAACTACTAATAGCTTACTATTGACTGGAAGTCTTACTGATGACATAAACAGCTGATTAACACATATTTTATATGTTATATGTATTATATACTGTATTCTCCTAATAAAGTAGCTAGAGAAAAGAAAACTATTAAGAAAATCATAAGGGAGAGAAAATACATTTATATTACTGTACTATATTTATTAAAAAAATTCACTTGTAAGTGGGCCTGTGCATTTCTAAGCCATATTGTTCAAGGATCAACTGTACATGGAAAAATGAGGATTGATTGTCTCCTGTTAAAATTTGCTTGTTTGAGGAGCTGACAATTTTACCTTCAGAGGTTTTAACCAGGAAGTGGGCTTATGGTTGGGGAAGTTGCTGGGCCATAAGAAAGAAAACTCTTGGCTGTTTAATGGTCTGCTGAGAAGGCTGTGACAGTCTTGGAATAGGGAACAGACATCTCTTCTAGTTAATCGAACATCTATCTGCTGTGAGCAGGGAGACAGACTCAGATGGTTCTTTAGGTTCCCGATAGCTCTTTTTCTGCTTATATATGCTGATATATGATTGATGTACCCTTTAATTTTTTTTTTGAGGTATCAAACCAGATGGGAAGCAGTGAGTTTCTTTCTATCATATTTTGCTTGACTAAAATTTGAAATCACACAGATGTAACTACATTGGAGAGATTATTATTCCAGGATTCTTTGGATTCTTGAAAAATTTTTGGCGTAGTCCTGAATTTAGACAAAAGTTAGAAATATAACAAAAAAGAGCCTTTTTGCCCCAGAACTGTTTGAGAAGTTGCTGACCTGGTTCTCCATTTCCTCAGGATACTTTTTTATATAATGCCTGTAAACAGTGCATTCTCCTGTGTAGCTACCATACAAACATCAAGATAATGAAACTGATGCTGTACCACTCCTGCCCCATTCAGATTTACCAGTTGTCCCGTTCATGTCCTTTGTTGCAAAAAGATCCCACTCAGAATCACACACTGCTTGTAGTTGTCATGTCCCTTTAGTTGCCTTCAGACTGAAACCCTTCAGTATTTTCTTGACTTCCCTTACCTTGATACTTCTGAAGATGACAGGCCAGTTATTTGGATTTGTTTCTTCGCGATTAGTATCAGATTATTCATCTTTTGCCTGGGGTGGGGAGGAGGTGAGGGAAAGGGAGAAAGGCTGCCCGCACTTACGCACACATTCACGGATACTCTCATGTCCCCGGGGATATTATTCAGCCATAAAAAGCAATAAGGTACTGACACATACTACAGCATGTAGGAACCTTGAAAACATCATGCTAAGTGAAAGAAGCCAGACATGAAAGGCCATGTAGTGTAGGATTCCATTTATGAGAAATACCCAGAATAGGTAAACCCATCAGTGTCATATTGATGGTTACCAGGGACTGAGGGGAGGGCAAAATGGGGAGCAACTGCTTAATGAACACAAGGTTTTATTTTGGGGTGATGGAATGTTCTGGAACTAGAAAGTGGTGGTGTTTGCACAACAGACCAGAACACATCACTTAGACTTTACCTTGCAGTGTATTCTGTGAAACGGTGGCTGTGCCTCGTTTCCTTGTGAGGAGGCTCAGGAGCCCTGACCTCCCCTTCTGCTTTCATCAGTTCTGCTGCCATCGCTGTTGTGGCGGGTCTGAGGGTTCTCCTGGCAGGTGGCTCCTGCATCACGTGCCTGGAGCTGGCATCCCTTTCCTGCAGGCAGACGGGTGTACTTACAATAAAGACAGGAGAGGGCGCGGGGCGGCGGGGGGGGGGCACCTGAGAGAATCAGGGCTGCTCCATTCCGCCCCCCCCTTGCCCAGTAATCCTTTTGGCTTTCACCGCCTGTTTTCCCCCTTGTGTGACGGAATGAGTGAGAATGGAAGAGGAAGGTAGATCTGGGTTCAAATTCCGAACTCAAGATTAACTTAAGATCAGAAGAGATTGAGAAAGATTTGTTTTCTCTGTGTGTGAAGGAGAGCTGCCACTTACTCTGTCATGCTGTTGTGTGGATTCAATCACATCTGCAAAACAATCCAGGGTTGGTGCTCGTGCACAGTCTGTGGGAATTTGGGGTTGCCTCCCTTCTCTCCACCATCTTTCCTTGCCTTGCCCCCTCCACCAAAAAGGAGGACATGGAAGGAGAGTCCTGCTGAACAAAGAGAAAAAAGGGGAAGAGCTCCGACAAGTTTTTTTTTTTTTAAGATTTTATTTATCCATTTGAGAGAGAGAGAGAATGAGAGATAGAGAGCACGAGAGGGAAGAGGGTCAGAGGGAGAAGCAGACTCCCCGCTGAGCAGGGAGCCCAATGCGGGACTCGATCCCAGGACTCCAGGATCATGACCCGAGCTGAAGGCAGCCGCCCAACACACTGAGCCACCCAGGCGCCCTCAGACAAGTTTTTAAGTGTAATGATTGGCAGCACTACCTGGCCACTTGAAACAGGGATCTCTGCAGCTGGTTCAGCACCCATGTCAAAATGGAAAGCCTGTCCCTTGGCCGTTCTCACCTCCCGTTAGACCCACGTTTGCTTTCTCCTTTGCTCCTTTGTTCTGTTCTCTGTTTGTATCTACTTGTGCCCCCAAATTAACTTTGCAACCAAAAACTGCATTTTATGAGAGCTACTGTTGGCTAGTTAGTTGATTTGATTTGGATTTAAGTTATTGATATAAAAATGGAATGCCTAACTGGTGAAACTTTTGGGAGCCCTTGCAGGTGAGAGGAGAGTCTCCATTGCAGGAAGTAGGCCTGGCATGAGGTATCAGAGCCCGGGGGTGACCTGGTGTGGGCTCTCAGGGTCCAGGAGCAAGGTGGGAATTTTCCCTGCAGAGGGAAATCCTTGGTGGAGTGTCAGCTTGAGCGGTGATGAGGGGCACTCGCGTGTGTTCAGGGGTGCTCTGTTACAGGGAGTCAGAGGTTGGGGAGGGCATCCAGGCAGGATGACAGAGCCCAAGCAGGCTGAGGAGGGTGTCCCCAGAGGGATGGCCTGGCCTAGGCATCAGAGGTCCGTGGGGAGGGAGGTGGGACGGTCCAGAATGGGGCGTCACCTGAGCAGGAGGGCGCCTCCGCAGGGGGCGGGGTGTCAGATCATTTCCAGGGGGTTGGTCCATTAAAGGTGAGGGGAACCATTCTGTAGTTAAGGGAAAGGGAGAAAAATGAAAATGAACAGGGTTGTTGCATTGCAGTTGGACTTGCAAGTGAACTATCAGTGTGGACTCACGGTTTTCAATACAGAGTTGTTGCACCAGATCTAGATGTGAATGTGGGTGCATGTCAGTGTGTATATGTACATGTAGGCGTAGTGCATACTTGCATTCCTTGCCTGTCCATTGGGAGCATGACACCCCAGGAGCAGTGAATATACTTAGCCCTAGATCTGTGCTTCTAAATACAACTTTCCACTGATAGGAACCAGGGCTCCTTGGGGAAGAAGCTGACTGCAGGGGTAGGAGAGGGGAAGTTCCAGGCTCATTTTGTACGTATGGTACTGCCAGAATGCAAGGAAGTGCTCCAAGAACGATGGGGTGCATGTCTAAAAGATCCAAGAGCCTTGAAGGGCTTTCATATCAATCAGGGACAATCTGAGTGTCCGGAGAACGATTGTAATGGATCCTGCACAGAATAAAATAGAACAATCTTGAGTCCATACTGATAGGCATCAGTAAATGAATAAACTTTTTGGCAAGGAACAGGGTATTTTTCCTAGTTTCAAACTTAGCTTCCCACAAAATACTTACTAATTAAAAGTGGAAGAGTGATGTTAGAGTCAGAGAGCCCTGGCAGACACCGTCCTGCCCAGTGGTCAGTCAGAACGCAACCAGCAATGGGGCAGACAGAAGTTCTAGGCCACCTGGTAGCCTGCGGAGAGGTGTGAAGCGTGGCCTCCGTGGTGCTCCTGCCTTGTGGACATGACAGACGAGGCGGGGCCAAAGCTGAGTCCCGTGTTTCCCCGCCGGCCCGCTCCAGCTGGGGCCTTCTCCGTCACGGGCGATACCAGCTCTACCCTTCCCATTCTCAGGCTGAAGGCTCAGCGTCAGCCTTGAGCCCTGGCTGCCCCGACCCCAGGAAGTCCTGTGGGTGCTGTCCTCAGAATCTGCTCCGCTTCGGAAGGTGACTTTTGAGAAACGGCACTTTAATCTGAAGGGCACTTCAGGAGGTCTGCAAGCTATGACCACTACTGCTCTTTTTCGATCTGGCCTTCCCTTGGGGACCCCTTGCCAGCATTGACCTGACCTGCATCGGCCTTTTCTGAGTAGCTTTCATGCTAGGTGCTCACAGGCAGGGTGAGAGGGTGGCAGCGGCGCTCTGTATCCAGATCCACAGTACCTGAGATGCAGTAGATTCTGCAAGTGTTTGTTTATAGTTAGGCTTTTCTGGATCGTTTATGATTTCAAATACTTTACCTATTTGCCGTCATAAGCTTAGTTTTTTGTCAGATTACTGGTCCCGGTTTTTGATTTGGAAACTCTGGTTGGTCTTACTGGTTCTGTGGTCAGTGTCGTGTGAGCTAAGAGGAGAAGCATTGACTGTTGAGAGGAGTGTGGAGAGTGGTGCTGAGGCTGCTTCGCAGGGCAGATGACATAAAGCGACCCTAGGGGCAGAGCTGACTGTGCCCCAGAGCACAGAACCGTGAGACGCATTGAGGTTTGGTGTGTGAGCAGGTGGGTACATCACACTGTATGTGGGAGTCTGTCGTGGCAGGAGGAGCCTGGCACACATACTGGAATAGCTGTTCAGGACCTGGAATGGTGACCTTGTGGGTTTGATCCTATTTTTGGCATTGGAAGGAAGCAATGGGAGCGATTGGGATAACTTCCTCCCTTGACTTGCAAGGACAAAACCAGAGAAGCACGCTTCAGGCCACTGGCTGGTAGTTGCCAGAGTTGGCAGTGGACCTGGCTGGACATTTTTCCTAGTGCGTTTCCCAGGAAACATGCCCACTCAGCAAAACAGCTTCTAAGCCTTCTTCTGTGTCTGATTTGAGCTGTAGTTTTCGTATGTATGATATGGTCTACATTTAAACATGATCGATGATTTACTGAACAGAGGTTTCGTGGTTGTTTTGGCTTTTAAGTAGGAAAACACTTCTGTTGGTTGCCACAAGATGGCATTGGTCTCAAAGTTACTCTAGTGGATGTGTATTTTGAGCGTTTATTACGTGTTTTTTTTTTTCTTATGTGTTACATTTATTTTCACGTTCTTCCTATATTGACTTTAATGGGATGGATATTAAATTAAGATTCCATCTCTAATGTTGGTGAGGTTTTCTTTTCCTTTGCCTTTTAAGTCTTAAAAAAATCTTTTAAAAATTAGATAAAAAATTTTAAACATTTCAGACATATATATAACTGAGAAAGTGAAAGCCCTTTAGAATTCCACTCTCCTGTGGGATTGTTATATATTGTGCTAGGTTTTTGTGTGTGTGTGTGTGTGTGTGTACCTCTATTTTCCTGTGTGTATAAATGCATTTTTTTGGGGGGGAGCATGTTTTCTATTTATTGTCCGTGCCTTTTCAGTTTTTTTAACTTAATTTATCTTAGACATTTCTCTGTATCAGTATTTATTAGCAATATCTTATTTTTAAAAATGACAAATAGTGTTTTAAATACTGTTTAATAGTAGAACATTGTTTAATAGTTCTCTACGGTTTCTTAGTATAATTTATTTTGCCTTTACCCATTTTAAGAGGTAGCTGACCAATGGCTTTGTTAAGTTTTTTTCTCTTGAAATAACCATTTTGAATTGATTTGTTTTTCATACTGTTTTCACAAGTTTTTGTTTTTTTTTCATCTGAAATCAGCTTTTGCATTGCTGTTAGGATGTATTTGCCAATGTAGTTAATTAAATGCAATTGTGAAATAAATATTTAAACTTAAAAGAGGAAAGAGACTATGGCTTATTCTTTGTAAAATGTGCAAAGTACTCTGTCTTCTGTATGTGATTCTTCTAGGGCCTGCTCGTTCAACAAGTTAATGACCCTTTTCACAGAGTGAGTAGTTTTAGAGTATACCTAATTGAACTTCTAGTATCATATATATATCATTGGTCTCCCAACTACACATATTTAATGAAAATCTTATGTAACTTTTTGGATTAAAAGATTTAAAGAGTTTTTATCCTTTTTAAATTCCTACCGTATTCCTTGCTTTTTTCAATTGCTGGTGACAATGATCTCTTCTCTTCCAGGTTGTTTTTGAGCACGTTCACTCTGGCAGTTTCAGCTGGGGCTGTTTTGCTTTTACCCTTTTCAATAATCAGCAATGAAATCCTGCTTTCTTTTCCTCAGAACTACTATATTCAATGGCTAAATGGCTCCCTGATTCATGGTTAGTATATATTGCTTAATATCACAATGAATGTTTTCATTTTTTACTGCACTGTATTTTTAGATTTGCCTTTTCTTAATTTCCTTCATAATTTGCATCTTCCTCCAATAAACCATGAGTCCTTCATAAAATCAGAAAACCAGATTTTTACTTACTATTCCTATTCTTAGTTGTGAAAGGCTTTTCTGTTTTACTTAATCAAGAAGCAGTCTTTATACTTAATGATTTGGTAAGTTCTCATTTAAATATTTAGCAAGAGAATTTTGGTTTATCTGGATATGTCAAAAGAACTCAGCCTCCATTTAAGACCTAAGAATACTAGCCATAGTTTTCTACTTAATTTATTTTCTGTTACTTTTGTTATTTAAGAATGTATAATTGAAGGGGGAAAAACTCTTTTGTCGAGTACAAACTTTAAAATTAATGTGGTTAAAAAAGTGACTTACTGTGGGCAACATGGTATATTGCTTGGAGGCCAATTAGACCTGCATTCCAATCTTGACTCTGCCATTTCCTGGAAATTTTTAGTGAGGTGTATGACATTTTAATTTTAATTTATAAAATATATTACAAGATCTAATACATAGATCTTTTTTATATGTTTCATTGTCCTTCCCCCTTTTATTCTTTTTGAATTGTGATATCTTTATATGGAAAGCACATCAGCTTTTCATTAGATTTTTGTAAATATGTTCTAGTTATTTTTCTTTTTAACTTTACTTGCTTTTTATTGACAGAATTTTTAACATTTGTATATTGTCCAGGGTCCAGTCTTTTTTCTTCCTTTGGTTTCTCTAATTGTTTTGTGTTTAGAAGATCCTTTCCCTTCCTGATATGTGACAAATACTCTCTTTTTCCCCCTCATTTTCTAAAGATGACTTTTTTTGTGCATAACTGTTTAATTCGTCTGGAATTTATACAGACAACTACCATTTCTCTCACTCCTTTGTGTTTAAAAAAAATGCTTCGTTTGCTGGAGAATATTTGGAAAACAATATATGGTGAAGAAAATTAATGTTACCCACAATCCTACAACCCACAGAGCTATTGTGAATACTGTGGTCTGTAATCTTCAGTAAGGTGTCTTCCTGTGAATACATAACCAGATGGCAACCTTCATGGACTCACTGATGATTTATGTTTTCCTAAATCAACATGTAAGTGGGAGGTTTCCATGCCATTAACTACTTTTCTGTGCAATTTATAGTAGTGCCTGGAGCTGTTATAAGCATGGATTGTTCCCAATTTTTTTTAACTAAAAGAGCTCCAGTGTACATCTTTACAAATATTTGTCCTTAGGATAAATTTCTGCAATTCACTTTCTAGGTAAGCACACTTTAAAAGTTTTGAGAAGATGTTTCCTGATTCCGAAAAGCTGTGTGAATTCCACTAGTGGTTTCACTTTCACTGAGGGGCTCCTCTTCCCAGAATTGTATCTTCATCAACTGTGGGTGGTACTGAAAACCTGCCAATTCAAGGAGTGCTTGGGTGTCACATTGGTTAAGTGTCCAACTCATGGTTTCTGCTCAGGGTCATGAGATTGAGTCCTGCATCAGGTTCCATGCTCAGTGCAGTCTACTTGAATTCTCTCTCTCTGCCCACCCCCCGCCCCCTGCAATAAATCTTAAAAAAAAAAAAAGTTCCAGGTCAGAAATATGAAACATTTCCCCTCTTAAATGTACATTTCTTTAATTACTAGTAAGGATAGACATTTACAAAACATACTCAGAGGTCATTCATAGTTATTTTTTAGTAAATTGCCTACCTATGTTTCCTTTGCCCATTTTTACAGTGTTTTCCCCTCTTTTTTTTTTTAATTAAAATTTTACTTCCTGTTAGTTAACATACAGTGTAATATCAGTTTCAGGTGTACAGTGCAGTCCTTCAGCACTCCATACACTTCCCCGTGCTCATCCCAAGTGCTCTCCTTAATCGCTATCACCTATTTCATTCATCCCCCAACGACTCCCTCCCCTCTGGTAACCATCAGTTTGTTCTCTATAGGGAAGAGTCTGTTTCCTGGCTTGCCCCCCCTCTCTCTTTTGTCCGTTTGCTCATTTGTTTTGTTTCTTAAATTCCCCATATGAGTGAAATCATAGGGTATTTGTCTTTCTCTGACTGACTTATTTCTCCTGCATTATACTCTCACTCTATCCATGTTGTTGCAAATGGCAAGATTTCATTCCTTTTTACACTTGCAGTTTTTTTTAAGTAATTAGTTGTCTCTCAGAGGTTAATTGCAAACATTTTCCTCCCATTTGTCCTTTAATACTGCTTAAACTGTTTTTTAACATGAAAAATTTTAACATTTTAGTTTAATCATATATTTGAATCTGGCCTTTGTGGTTTCTGTCATGCTTGAAAGTAGAAACAAATGGAGTCATGATGCTCTGAAGACCAAATGAATTCAGTAAAATGAGGACTAATTATTAACTGAATAAAAAGAAATTACTCCATTTTTTTGCCTAGCAATTGAAAAAAACTGAATAAGCAAACTGAAATTGATACAAAACATAAATCCTCTACTGAAAAGTCAGCTATTATTATGAAAGGCAGGAGGCAACCTGGAAAGTAATGGCTATGAATGTTTTGGTGAGTTTTTTTTAGATGACATGTTTTTTGTTATTAAAAATACTTGGATAATATATAATTTAGAAAATGGTTTTTATATGTATTGTCTAAAATGTTTGAGGAAGACTGTTTGGCATGGTTCCCCTTGGCCCTAGCTTTCTGTAAAGCTATAGGTACTATAGCACATACATTTTTCAGGATTGGGCTCCAGGTGTTCTTACCAGCAGTGCAGGTGGTCTCGAGCTGGGCTAACCAGTATGACAGGTGAACTGGCCTTTGTTTCCAGTTTTACTGAGTAGAAATTGCATGCTATACTTAGTGACCTTCACATACTCTAAATCAAGGCTATTTCTTTTATTCTGTTTATGGACTGTAAGTAAGAGCTACTAACACATGACATGCCATATATTTGGAGGCCTTAACTCTGGAAGTAAATATATTTGTTTTATTGGTAGTCTTTCTCATTATAATGTAAGGTGTGTAAGCTCAAATATTTTGTTTATAAATTAGGGCTTAGAACAATGATTCCCACATAGTGATTGCCTAATAAACCTATTGAATGAATATGTGATAGACAATAATTTTGAACTCCAATAAACCACATCATCTGAAAGTTGGGGAACTAGAGGAAGAACCTTCTAAATGATGTCGCTGCTTCTAAATGTACCCTTAGGAATAGGTTTCAGGAGGCCTGGGATGTAAGCCCTGGAAATTCTCCTTGAGGGTTTTATGACCCCTGGCTTTGTTTCTGCTAAATCTTTGGTAGGTCTGTATCCTTTGCTGCATGTAGTGAATTTCGTAAATCTTTTAAATTCATCTTTCTCTTCTAAATTCATAGCTTTCTTTAACCTTGTCGATGACATTCAAGGGAGTGCTTATTATTAGTCCCTTAGATTGTCTTGGGGTTGAAGATTTGTCAACCTTAGACATACTTGCTTCTTGGCTTTTAAAAAATCATTAATGGGGCCAAATTATGGTAATACTAAGACATGCCCTGAGGCATGTTCTGTGTTCTAGACACGCTCTTCCTCACTTCTATTGTGGAGGAGGCGTCCAGGTTCCCCCTGGGGGTCAGAACTCCCTTCCTTGCTGGTTGATTGAGAGGCATGAGGACCGCAAAGTGCTGGACAGTAGTCTGAACTTCCATTTCAGTGGAATCATTGTTGTGTCTCCTGGTGGAAACGTTCCTCCCTTTGGAGCTAGAACTCTAGTCTAGCAGCACTGGTTCCTAAGGTTACAGGAACAGGAGACAGAAAGTTTGCTAGTGGGTCATTACGGATAATGGTGAGTGCTACCACTCCCAATTCTACTCCTCGATTCTACCTGTGAACCCCGGCGATGGGAGAAGTACCACCATATATTGAATACAGATTCAGGGCGAATACAACCTCCTAGAGTACCTTTCTTCAGCCCTGCGAGGTATGGCCACCTAGCGGGCACCGTAACAGTCTTCAGAAGGACATTCCACCATTCTGTCGAACCAGCTGCTTCAGGATCGTGGGAAACATGCATGACCAGTGAATTCCGAGGGCATGGGCCCATTGTTGTTCTTCTGCTGTGAAGTATTTCCTAGATCAGAAGCACTGCTGTGATGATGGTGGGCAAGGTATTCTGAAAGTCCACAGATAGTAGTTTTGGCAGCAGCTTTGCGCGAAGTTCAAGGCATATCTGTACCCAGAGTAAGTGTCTGTTCCAATAAGGACAAATTGCTGCCCTCTCCATGATGGGAGTGGCCCATTTCAGGGAACCCACCACCAGGTAGCTGGCTAATCTCCCCTGGGTGTGGTGCCATATTGAGGTCTCAGTGTTGGTTTTTGCTGCTGGTGATTAGGCATGCAGTTGGTAGCCATAGCCAGGTGAGTGTGATGAGTAGACGTGCACACTGCTGAGCCCGTGCCTAATCTCTACCCTGCCATCGTGGCCACTTTGCTTCTGAGCCCATTGGATCATGACGGGTGGTGGGGAAAGAGGCTGACTGGTATCTGCAGAACAGGGAGTCCCATCCACTTGATTATTAAACTCCTCCTTTGCCAGGGTCCCCTTTTGATGAGCAGTCACATGGGACATGAATATCTTCATGTTTTTTTTCCCCATTCAGAAAGCACTGTCTGTACTACCTCTGCCCCAAATTTCAATTTCCTTGTTACCAGTTTTCTAGTCATGTTTCTTCCTGACCTTCTAGCCAGATCACTGGACACAACCCATGAATTTATAATTACGTGTCTGGTCATTTCTCCTCCCAAGCAAAGTGAACAACCAGGGGCATCGGGAGGATTTCCCTTCACTGCTGTCTCAGAGGGCTCTGGTGCTGCAGCTGTCCACTCTGGGTGGTGTCGTGCAGAACCATCTGTAAACCAGGCCTGAGTCTTTTCTTCCCTCTGTCAGCTGATTGTAGGGAACTCCCTATGAGGCCCTAGGCACAAGTTGGGGAAGAGAAGTAGTAGAGCAGGAGTGGAGACCATGGGCATTTGGGCCACTTGTTCACGTAACTTACTTGTACCTTCAGGGCCTGCTTGGGCCTGATCTTATGTATACCACTTCTGTTTGATGATGGAGTATTGCTGTTGCATGTCTGATGTTACAGGTCGGTGGGTCAGATAACAAACACCCTGTTCATCATGGGCAGCTCCAGTCACATGGTAACTTGGTGGCTCATGGTCAAGTGTTCAGTCTCTTCTAAGGCCCGGTAACAGGCCAAGATTTACTGTGTTAATTAAATTAAATTACAAGTGTTACTTAAACGAGAATGGTTATCTGTGCAGGGCTGTCCTTCAGGTATATCCCAGAGGGGCTGTAGTGCTGTAGGGCTTTGCTCTAAAGTCCTACGGGCCTGTGCTGTGATCCATCTATAGCGCCTGCCAAAGGCTCCACGCAGCATTCCTGCCTGCCGTGGACACTTCAGGCATCTCTGGGTTTGCGGATCAGATGGCCTACATAACAGAGCAACTTGTACAGCGGCCTATACTTGTTGCAGAACCTTCTCTTGTTCTGTGCCCCACTGTAAACTGGCAGCTCTGGGTGTCACTTGGTAAGTGAGCTGCAGTAACACACCCAGAGGAGGAATAGGGGGCATATGTTACCTTCAAAATCCCAAGAAGCCCATGGACTTTGTGCCTTTCTTGGTTGTAGGAAGAGCCAGATTCAACAACTCATCCTTCGCCTGAGAACAGAGATCCCCACGTCCACACACCACTAGACCCCTAGAAATTTCACTGACATAGAAGTCCCCTGAATTATTTTTGGATTTATTCTCCACCTTCTGACATGAAAATGTCTTACCAATAAGTCTAGAGTAGTGCTCTAAGTAGTAGTGCTACTTCTCGCTCACTACATCCAGTCGGCACAGTGTCATCATTAGTATGGGCCACTGTGACATTTGGTGGAAGGGAAAGGCGATCAAAATTCCTGCAAATTAAATTGTAACAGGGCTGAGGAGTTGGGGTGTCCCTGAGGTAAGACAGTGAGGGTGCTTTGCTGGCCTTGCAGCTGAAAGTAAACTTCCTCTCGTCGGTCTTATGGACAGAGATGGAGACAGAGGCCTCTGTCACATCAGGAGTCATACACCAGGTACCACGGTATGTGTTAATTTACTTAAGCAGTGAAACCACATCTGGAACAGCAGCTACAGTGGCAGCCACCACCTAGTGAGGCTTACAGTAATCCACTGTCATTGTCCTAAGGTCTGTCTGTTTTGGAGATGTGGGAGTCACTACTTCTGCGTCTTTCAAACCCTTAATCTCTGCATTTCCTTTGGGGATGTGGCATGACTTTTGGTTTACTGTTTTCCTAGTTAGAGGCAATTCTGGGGGCTTCCACTTGGCGTTTCCCATTGTAATAGCCCTTACTACACAGGTCAGGGGACCAGAGTAGGGGTTCTGTTAGCTGTGAAGTATATCTATTCCTTATGCATTCTGGCACTGGGGATATGACCACAGACCTGGTTTGCAGACCCTCTGTGACACATGTGAGACCTGAGCTAACACTCAGTTGACCAGCTGACCTCCATAAGCCTTTGCTCTGACTGGTGGGCTGCAGTGATGTGTTGGGTCTCCAAAAGCAGTCCCTGAAAAGTCTGATGATTTCCTTTACCCCAGTGCAGTTATATCATCCATATTCATTTGTCAATCATTTACCATCTTGTAACACTTAACGAGATTTTCTTAAGTTGTTACTTGTCTTTTTGTGTTAAGCTTTTGTGAATTTATGCCAAATTCTTTGAGATCTCAGAATATGTCTGAAATTCTCTTAATCTCCCATGGATCACTGCTCCAGTACTTTCACACTGAAATTGTCCAATAAAGATTCATCGTTGAGTGAATAAAAGTTATTTATTGTGTCATTAGGAATACCTTGGTAAAAAGGAACTTAATTTGAAAACAAATGTAATGGCTTATCCTGTAAAATTGTCAGTATGGATGGTTTTGATCACTTGTGCCTTTAGTGTGTAAATCATATGGATTAGGCCACTGTATGTGTTGATAATGCTTTAGTATGTATAAAAATATTTAGTTTGAATTAAATATAGTGTCTGGATTTGGGCCACTTGGGTTTGAGATGTTACATGTTAACCAGATTACGTTAGAATGCCACTTCACTTCTGTGGGCCAGAATTTAATAACATAAATAAATAAAATATTACCCTTAGTTTTAAATCTGTATCGTGTAGCAAGATGTATCTCTGTCTACAAGGGGAAAATTATTAAAATAGCTTGGAAAATGTGATATACAAAAATGATATTGGAGCTAGAATGGGGCAGAATGGTAATCTGGTCATTGGCAGTTTTAGCCCAGGGTCTTTTTTGCTTGTCAGCTGGATGTCGTGAGGTGTGTCCCATCATTCACTTAGTGTGGGTATGACATGCCGGCAACGATAGTTATAGGATGGTACAAAGAGAGCAGAGATGACAAAATGGTAGCTAAAATTTGTATTGTCACTTTTATTGTTAAAATTGAAAAAGGGTAAAAAATGGACAGAAAAAGAAAGCATCTATTTGTATTCACTTTCTTTGTATCTTGTTAAAAACTTAGCAGAAAAATACGAAACTTTTCAGTTCCATAAATTGAAAAACTGATACAAATGCTTAATGGGTTTTCCTTTCGGGGTGATAGACATGTTTTGGGGTGAGATGGTGGTAGTGGTAGTATGATTTGTGAATGCACTAAATGCATTGAATTACTTCCTTATTTAAATGGTAATTTTATGTAATGTGAGATTAAAGTTAAAAAATAAACAGGAATAAATCTTTGGAAGGTAGGAGAATGATGGAGTTAAGTTGTAGCCTTAAATAAAGTCAGGAAATAATTCTTCAGTTTTTTGAGGTATCCTCCACTGGGGGCCAATTTTTGCTAAGCCGTTCATACTTATTTATGAAAGAGACAGAGACACACGTTTATAACATGATTGCCTAGTTGACATTTAGGTCTGTTAAAAGATAACCACCATGAACCTGACTAGTCTTTTCAAGGTATGGGTGTTTTATTTTGATTTTTCAACAGGAATAGACAATATGCTATTGTGGATATCATGAAGGAACTATGCAAAATCCATCTTTAATTTAGCCATTTTCAAGTCCCACAGAAGATTAAAAAAATCAGACTTCTAGATTATAAGCAATTAAACTTAAAAATAAGTATTACATCTACTTATGTATAGATATTAAATCAAAGTCAGTCCTTCATAAAGTTTAATATACCATTATTAGTTAAATGTTACTAGTAGTTTCTAATTAATTGGTCTTAATAGTCATTTGTCATAGTATGCATCACCGTAGTTACTGGATAGTAATGGAGGTATTGTTTATAAAAATTTTAAAAATGAAACCATCTAAGTGTCAAAGTAAGAAATTTGCTTAATTGAATTTTGGTAAATCCTAACAGTGGAGTGCTTTCTTGGCCATTATAGATGATGATGTAGAAGAGTATTTGTTGATAGAGAAAGATGTTTGAAAAACATGTTTTTCCCTGGGTGGTAGGATTAATTACAGGATATAGACATTTTTTTGGTGCTTGTATTGTATAATATTTCTGCAATGGACATGTATTGCTTTTTTGTTACAAGAAAAAGTTATATTAAGGTAAAAAGTTTCACAACTCATTGCTAAAGTTGTTTTTTAATTTTTGTTTTTCTTCTAATAGACGGAAGCTGTTCTGATTCTGAGGTTCACACAATACTTACTGTTCAAAAGCAAACTTGTCTTTCTCTAAGGCTTCTGCTTTCTTGGTAGAATTTTTTTATTATATAACTCACTTTTTGACAATAGCGTTAGATCCTCAATTCCACTGCAATACTGATTTTAACTTAGATTTGTCATTTTAGAAATTATTGAATATGGCTGAACTCTGATTAATTTTCTGTTTTAAATTCATGAAGTGTTTGGTCTATATGATAAATTGTAGATCATTTGTTTCATAGTATTTTATGTCAGATTTTGGAATATTTTGTGACTCCAGCAGATGGAGCTAGAAGTTAATGCATCCTATGGTGATCTGGCAATTCAGTTTGGTTTGGTTTGAAATGAAGTATTCTAGGATTAGTAAATAACCTTTGTTTAAGTTCAGATACATCTTTGGGAGATAGGCATAGGACATCTTTCAGAAAGGTTGTCACTGATACTGATTTAGACAAACTACAAGGTTTTTGAATTTTTCGGGTTATATTGAAGGATTTTAGCTATATGAAGTAATTTTAGCCTTTTGAAGTAGAGAAATTTGATTATTTTTATTTTATAGATTAATATGTAGTCATATAAATAAGTTATATTATAAATATTAGTCCTAATTTAAAATTAGGAAAGTTTCATCAAAATTACAGAATAATTCTTAAGGGATATTTACGTATATATGTCTGATGTATGTTTGTAAACTGTTGGAAACTAATTAAGTCTTAATTGTCAAGAATATAATTACTACTTAGGAATGTATGTTAGATATATTTCTCTATATTAGATGTTTTTCTCATAGTAACTTTAACTTATATGTTGTAGATTTAATAATTAAATTAGCATAAGCTAAGCCTGAAACTTTCACATTTACTTACTCTGGTAAATACACTTAATTCTTTGCATTTAATTATTTAGACTTTGAATAAAAACTGGTTATTTGTGTAGATGATTATTCTGTTAAGATAAGACCTCAGCTCTCAAATTCTTTGTGTTAAGTGAATATTTCTTGCAAAAATAAATACAGTGGAGGTTCTGTATCACATATCCCTTTCTACAATTGTGGTTGTCAAAACCATTAGTAGTAATGTTGAGTCTCCTGGAAAAGGGGCAATTGGGGGAAAATAAAAAAAAAATTTAAATGATATATGTATATATATATACACACACACTTATGTATTATATATGCACACATATAGAGCATATACATATGTACACACATATATTACTTATATATAAAGTTTAGTATGTAAAAATGTAGGCATCTAATTTCCTGTCAAACTAAATGAGTTGGTATTCAGAATCTTTGTGATCATACTCATCATTTTCTCCACTTGTTCTGCAGACATTGCTGCTTGTTGATATCTGTTGATACAGATTTCTTTATTTAGCTTTTCTTAATTATCTTCATTTTAAGTGTGTAGGTTAGTCAGAGCAGATACTTTTTCTGATTTGTGAGCTTTTGCCCAAGGCAGAGTTTTATTTCTTTTTTCTTTTTTTCAAGATTTTATTTATTTATTTGACAGAGAGAGACACAGCGAGAGAGGGAACACAAGCAGGGGGAGTGGGAGAGGGAGAAGCAGGCTTCCCGCGGAGCAGGGAGCCCGATGCGGGGCTTGATCCCAGGACCCTGGGGTCATGACCTGAGCCGAAGGCAGATGCTCAACGACTGAGCCACCCAGGCGCCCCCAGCGTTTTATTTCTTAACTTTTGATTTTCAGAGAACAATTTGTAGTTTTCCCTGCATGAAAGGAGACATATATGATCAGAAGGATGAATTCTGGGAGTACGTGTATTTATAGTTCAATAACAATAAAAAAGTTCCTTTCTGTGGTACGAATGTTGTTTCAAATTACAAAAACTAATAAAGTTTTACCCCTTATTATAAAAGTATAGTGGATTTTAAGCATTCAGGGGTTTATATTCATGGTGGCAACTATTTGAGAGCAAGCTTTGAGCTCCCTCCTAAGTGGTAATCTGTGACTTGGCTGAAGCTTGGATTTGAACGGTGTTGTCAGTGAGGCTGGTAAATAGAGTGAATGGCATGGCTGACGGGAAGCCCAGCATTTTGTTGGGAGATTACCTAACAGGGATTTGGAGAATTGTGAGTTTCACAACAAGGTTTAAATATATTTCATTTTTTTTAAGGGTCTTTATTTGCTCCTTATAGAAAACTAATAATATGTAGAAAAGTAGGAAGCAAATCATCCATAATTTTAGTACATTCACATTGTTAGTAATTTGGTGTATTTCTTTGCAGCTTATTTTCTGTTTCTGTTTTTGGTCGTTGTTTATATATATATATATATATGTTTATATATATATATTTTTAAAGATTTTATTTATATATGTGATGAAGAGAGAGACAGCGAGAGAGGGAAGACAAGCAGGGGGAGTGTGAGAGGGGAAGCAGACTCCCCGCTGAGCAGGGAGCCCGATGCGGGGCTCGATCCCAGGACCTTGGGATCATGACCTGAGCCGAAGGCAGACACTTAACGACTGAGCCACCCAGGCGCCCCTGTTTTTATATATTTTTAATGTGTGTATACAGGTTTTTGTTTTGTAAGCTTTTTGGGGTATAATTAATGAGAATCATGCTTTTTAAAAAAATTTTTAAAAGATTTTATTTGAGAGAGCAAGTGTGAGAGACCATGAGCTGGGGAATTGGCAGAGAGAGAGGGAGAAGCAGACTCCCTGCTGAGCAGGGAGCCCGAAGAGACTCGAAGAGACTCGGGGCTCCATCCCAGGACCCCAGGATCATGACCAGAGCTGAAGGCAGATGCTTAACTGACTGAGCCACCCAGGAAGCCCCTAATGAGAATAATTCCTTAGGCAAAGGTTGAGAGCTGATTTTAGCTGTAAATCACTGTCTTGTCTTTATCAGGTCAAAGCTGGTGTGCATTAGAATTTTTCAGTTGTTTGGAACATTTACATTATTTTGAGATGGCTGGCGGGAGGCACTGACATTGGTTTAGTATTTGGTATGTTATTTCTCTTCTTTATGAGAGCCCTATGAGTTAAGTTGTAGCCTATTTTATGAGGACACAGAGTTGAAGTTCCTTTTCCAGCTCATGTATAGCTGATAGATGCAATCTTAGGCTAGTCAGACATAAAGTGCCACTTACTCAGACATCTGGCCTCAGGACTTTTAGGCTTTTTAAATCATGAATAGTGTGAATGCCTTGTTTTGTTAGAGGACATTATAGCACACAGAGTACATATAGTACAGTCAGTGTTTTATCAGAGTTGGATTTGTTAAAACCTTTCTGTATTTGATGTTTTCAGAGGCTTGGGTGTACATGTGCTCACATATAATGTAGAAGTGCTACATGTAGAAGTGCTGAATTCTGTTTCAGTGTCTTTCAAACTAGTGCTGAATTCTGTTTCAGTGTCTTTCAAACTGATCAGAAGCTCCACTAATTTTGTTTTACACCGATGGATAGAATTAATAAGCTGTCATATTCTCAGTTTAAACATTTCCTTTAGTAAAATCTTATTAAACTGATTGCTTTTTTGAGCAGATAATATTAACAAAATTCAAAATATTGTGCTTTTTTCATCCAGAATGGTAAGTGTGAGATCCATACAGTAATGTAGAAAGAGCAAGAGATCTTGGATCTAATCCTTTGTCCATTATTTGTAAGTTTTGGAATTTGTGTGGCATTTATTTAACCACTTTTAAAAATTTTAAAAAAAGAATTTGGTTTCTGAGTGAATTAAACAAGGGATCTCAAAGTTCTTTTCTGCTCCAAAATTCTGTGTTTACTTGTTATTCTTGGTGCATTAAAAGTACACTTTTGCTTATTTTGAATAAATCTTAATTTCAGAATCTTACAAATGTATGTCTACCCTGCTTAAGTATTTTGCTAAAGAGATCTTTATTTAGACCAGTAGAAACAGGAAGAGAGGTCCTTTTAATTTAACACAATTCTTTGAGAAGATATAAAACTGGTACTTTTTTTCCTAAGTGATTTTTTTTTTCCTTTCAGAGTGTAAATTGAAAGTAGCAGGTATTGAATAGTATAATAGGAGCTTAACAAAGTGAGGCTTTGCAATGATTTCATTATGTTTAATATGTTTTTAGGACACTATGTTTTTTTAAAAAAGATTTTATTTATTTATTGACAGCGAGAGAGAGAGAGAGAGAGACACAAGCAGGGGGAGTGGCAGGCAGAGGGAGAAGCAGCCTCCCTGCTGAGCAGAGAGCCCGATGCGATGCGGGACTCGATCCCAGGACCCTGGGATCATGACCTGAGCTGAAGGCAGATGCTTACTGACTCAGCCACCCAGGCGCCCCTAAGATACTATCCTATTTGATTAGAGTGCACTTTCTAAGTGTATCAAAGAATATAATGGGCAGGGTATAGAACAGGGAGAAAAAAGAATAAGCATGATGGTTTTGTGAACTATCCTAGAGGCCCACTATAGAATGTGTACTGGAGCAGTTATATTTTAGGAATTTAGGGCAAGAGAGTAAAGAGAATGGATATTTTACAATAGGGTAATAGGGAACAATTTTGTCTAAGACATAGGAGTTGAGGCTTAGGCTTTATTGAGTTGTGTGTTGAAACAATTTAAAAAAGGGTCAAGGACCTCAATAAGTATTTGGGAAGTCAACTTCAAACAGTGGGTAACTACCCGTTAAAAACAGCTTTTTAAAGATTAACAAATCCATGAGGACAGTGAGTAAAGAATGAGTGATCTGCTATGGTATTTTATGCCCAGAACATTCCCTGTGTTTATTGTTTTATCAAAAACTAAGGCTCAGGTATGAAGTAAGAAAAATTAAAATCAGCATTCAAGTTTAAAAGCTACATATAGTCTGGCCAAGATGAAGTAAGAGAGACTGTATATACCCTGTCACCTAAAACAACTAAGTTTTCAAGAAAACCTAGGCACTGAAGAATAGCAATTCAGCATATAAATAAATACATTCAACTGCTGGAGGGTGCTGCCGAGAGAATGGGGGTGCAGGCTATAGTTGGGGGGCAGGTGGCTGGAGGTTCTGGGCAGAGTACTAGACAGGTGAGAGTTGCACAGAGAAACATCTTGTTTTACAGATGAATAGAATTAAGGGACTATCATAATCTCAGTTTAAACATTTCTCTTTGTAAGATCTTATGAAATGGATGTTCTTTTGTGGGGGGAAGCTGAAATGAAGGTTTTCGTGAGGTTGCATTCCTTATTGGAGGCTCTGGGGAAGAATTTGCTTCCGGGCTCATTCAGGTTATTGGCTGAATTTGGTTCTTTGTGGTTGTAAGACTGAAGTCCTCCATTTCCTTGCCAGGTGCTGGTCTTTGCCCTAGAGGCTGCCCACCTCTTATGTTTTTCATGTGACCCCCTCCAGAAGAAGTGGCTTGAGTTCCTCCCTGATTTACCCTTCTACTGCTTCTCTCTGACTTCAGCTGGAGAAAGTTCTCTGCTTTTAAAGGTTCATTGGGTAGGTTTCACCCACCTGGCTAATCTAAGATGATCTGTCTCCCTATATTAAGGTCTATAGCCTTAATAATTATACCTGCAGTCTTTTTGGCATGTATACTGGATTGAATAATGGTCCTCTTTCCTGCCCACCCTTCTTTCCCCCATCAGGTCCACCTAGAACCTCAGAATGTGGCCTTATTTGGAAATAATGTCTTTGAAGTTGTAATTAGTTAAGATAAGGTCACACTGGGTTAGGGTGGGCCCTAATTTAATTACTAGTATCCTTATAAGAAGATAAAACAGAGACACAGACACACCTGAAAAAGGCCATGTGAAGACAAGTAGATTTGGAGAGATACTTCTATAAGAACTAGGAATGCAGCTACCTTGTCTCTACCAGAGATAAGGAAGGATTCTTGTCTAGAGCCTTCAGAAGGGATATGGCCCTACTGATACCTTGATTTTGGACTTACAGCCTCCAGAACTGTGAAAGAACAAATTTCTGTTGTTGGAAGCCATCCAGTTTGTGGTACTTTGTTAGAGCAGCCCTAGAAAACTAATATACCATGTAATGTAACATATTCACAGATTCCAGGGATTAAGATATGGACATCTTTGGAGGTTCACTCTGCCTACCTTGAGTCTACAACTGAGTACAAAGCAGGAAAGGAAAACTCATAACAAAGAGAAAAATAAGTCAAAACTGACTTACAATTGACACAGATTCAGAATTGGTAGACAACGTTTTCATGAGGTTGCATTCCTTATTGAAGGCTCTTGGTAAGAATTTGCTTCCAGGCTCATTCAGGTTATTGGCTGAATTTTGTGGCAAAATATAAAAGTTTTTATTATATGTCTTTTAAAAAGATAATTGGGGGCACCTGGGTGGTTCAGTTGGTTAGCGTCTGACTTCGGCTCAGGTCATGATGCCAGGGTCCTGGGATTGAGCCCCTGCATCGGGCTCCCTGCTTAGTGGGGAGCCTGCCTCTCCCTCCCCCCCGGTTGTGCTCTCTCAAATAAATAAATAAAATCTTTAAAAAAATAAAAAGAGGGGCGCCTGGGTGGCTCAGTTGGTTGAGCGACTGCCTTCGGCTCATGTCATGATCCTGGAGTCCCGGGATCGAGTCCCACATCGGGCTCCCTGCTCAGCAGGGAGTCTGCCTCTCCCTCTGACCCTCTTCCCTTTCATGCTCTCTATCTCTCATTCTTTCTCTCGAATAAATAAAATCTTTAAAAAAAATAAAAAGATAATTGGCTGCTTAAAAAGTAGTAACAATGTATTGTGATTTTATAGTATATACAGGCAAAATTCATGACAACAATAGCACAGAGGCAGAAGGAAAGAAATGGAAATATACTATTGGAAGGTTATTATGCTGTACATGAAGTATTATATCACTTGAAAGCAGATTGTGATGAGTTAGGGTGTATGTGATAAACCTGCAGATAACCGTAAAATAGCTCAACAAGGAGATACAGTCAATAAGCAACTGTAAGAAATAAAATGGAATCATAAAAATTAATCCAAAGGAGCACAGAAAAAGAAGAAAAAGGGAAGATAAATGGGACAAATAGAAAACAAAGAGCAAATCAATAGACTTAAACCTGACCATATCAGTAAACATTAGTGGTCTAAACATTCCAATTAAAAGACAGAGATTGGGGACACCTGGTTGGGTCAGTCGGAAGAGCATGTAACTCTTGATCTTGGGGTTGTGAGTTCGAGCCCCACGTTGGGTGTAGACATTACTTAAAAATAAACAAATAAATAAACTTAAAAAAAAGGCAGAGATTATCAGACTGAATAAAAAGGAAGGACTCAAGTATATGCTGCCTACAGTAAACGCATTTTAAATATACAGACACAAATAGGTTTAGAGCAATAGAAGAAAAAAGGTATACCATGCTAATTCTAATAAAAAGAAAGCTGGAGTAGGTATATTATTATTATTAGAAAAGGGTATAGATTTTGCCAGGCATAAATAAGATCATTTCATAATGACGAAATTCATCAAAACATAATAAACATGTATCTACCTAATAAGTAGCTATTAAATACATAAAGCAAAAACTTAATAGAAATGAAAGGATTAATGGTCAAAATCACAGTTCTGTTCAGATTTATCAATATCTTCTTTTTAATAATTGATAGAACAAATTAAGAAGACAACACAGAAGATTTGAATAACATTCTTAACTAATTTGGCCTAATTTGCATTTATAGACCACTCTGCCCAACGGTTGTAGAATATACATTCTTTTAGTACAGTAGGCACATTTACCAAGAGAGACCATATTCTGTGCCATAAAATAAATCTCAGTACTTTTAGAAGAATTTAAGTCATACAAGATAGGTTCTCTAATGAAATTAAATGGGAAACCAGTAAAAGAAACATATTTAGAAAATCACTCAATTATTTGGTAACTAAATAATAGGTCAAAGAAGAAATTAGAAGGGAAGTTTGGAAGTTCTTTGAACTTAATGAAAACAAAAATAAAACATTTGAAAATTTATAGCACTAAAATGTCTATTTTAGAAAAGAAAAAAGTCTCAAATCAGTGCCCACAATTTCCACCTTAAGAAAACAGGAAGAGGGGAACAAATGAATACCGAATTAAGAAAATTGGAGGGCGCCTGGGTGGCTCAGTTGGTTAAGTGGCTGCCTTCGGCTCAGGTCATGATCCTGGAGTCCCGGGATCGAGTCCCGCATCGGGCTCCCTGCTCAGTGAGGAGCCTGCTTCTCCCTCTAACCCTCCCCCTCTCATGTACTCTCTCTCTTTCTCATTCTCGCTCTCTCAAATAAATTAAGTCTTAAAAAAAAAGGAAAATTGGAAATAAAAAAAGGATAAGGGGAGAAATCAGTGAAATAGAAAACAGAAAATACAGAGAAAGTGAGATCGAAAAATTGATAAAGCTGCAGCAAGGTTGATTAGCAAAAAAAAGAGAAGACACCAATTACCAATATCAGGAATGAAATAGATGACATCACTATGGATTCTACAGGTATTTTTTTTTATTATTATGTTATGTTAATCACCATACATTACATCATTAGTTTTTGATGTAGTGTTCCATGATTCATTGTGTGCGTTTAACACCCAGTGCTCCATTCAGTACATGCCCTCTTTAATACCCATCACCAGGCTAACCCATCCCCCCACCCCTCTCCCCTCTAGAACCCTCAGTTTCTTTCTCAGAGTCCATAGTCTCTCATGGTTCGTCTCCCCCACCTATTTCCCCCCCTTCATTTCTCCCTTCCTACTATCTTCTTTTTTTTAAAACATAAAATGTATTATTTGTTTCAGGGATACAGGTCTGTGATTCAACAGTCTTATACAATTCACAGTGCTCACCATAGCACATACCCTCCCCAATGTCTATCACCCAGCCACCCCATCCCTCCCACCCCCCCACTACTCCAGCAAGCCTCAGTTTGTTTCCTGAGATTAAGAATTCCTCATATCAGTGAGGTCATATGATACATGTGGATTCTACAGGTATTAAAAGGATAATTAGTGCACATTGTGAAAACCTTTATGCCAATACAACACCTTAGAGAAATGGAAAAATTTGGAAGGCAAAAACTACTAAAGTCTCTCAAACATTGTAAAAATGTTACAAATGTTCTCACAAATAAAACTGTAGGCCAAGAAGACTTCACTGTCAATTCTATCAAATATTTAAGGACGAAGCAATACCAGTTCTACACAGACTCTTTTAGAAAATTAGAAATGAAGGAACACTTCCTAATTCATGGTGCCTAGCATTACCTTGATTCCAGAACCAGACAGACATTACATGAAAAGAAAATTACAGACTAATATCCCTCATGAACATATATGCATAAATTCTAAACAAAATTTAGCAAATCAAATACAGCAATATATAAAAAGGATAATACAGTATGACTTTTGAAAAATCAATGAATGTAATTACTATATTCAAACCCTAAAAAAGAAAAGTCACCACAATACATGCAGAAAAAGCAGAAAAAATATTCAACATTCATTCTTTTTTTTTTTTTAAGATTTTATTTATTTATTTGACAGAGACATAGCAAGAGCAGGAACACAAGCAGGGCGAGTGGAAGAGGGAGAAGCAGGTCTCCCGCAGAGCAGGGAACCCGATGCAGGACTCTATCCCAGGATCCCGGGATCATGACCTAAGCCGAAGGCAGACGCTTAACGACTGAGCCACCCAGGCACCCTCAACATCCATTCTTGATAAAATCAGCAAACTAGGCATGAAAAGGAATTTCTTCATCCTAATAAAGAGCATCTGTAAAAACCCTACAGATAACATCATGCTTAATAAAGACTGAATATGCTCTTTTCCCTGCGAATAGAAATAAGGCAGGGATGTCCCCTCTCACCACTTCTATTCAACATTGTTCTGGTGATTTTTAGAAAGTAAAGGACATTGAGGTTGGAAAGGAAAAAGTGAAACTGTTTCTATTAACAGATGATAGGGTTGTCTATATAGAAATTGTGATGGAATCTGTTCTTAAAAAGCTATTAGAACCAATAAATGAATTTGCAGGGTTGCAGGATACACGATAAATATACAAAACTCAATTGCATTTCTATATTCTCGCAATGAATAATTGGATATTGATTAAAAAAAACAAGCCCACTTGTGTACAGTAGCATCAGAAACCTGATATACTTAGGGATGTGTGGGACCTATATACCATAAACTATAAAACACTGCTGACAAAAATTAAAGAATGCCACAATAAATGGAGAGATATACCATGTTCATGGATAAGAAGACAATGTTAAGATGTCAGTTTTCCCCAGATGGGTCTCCCAATTAAATGCAACCTCATTCAAAATCCCAGCAGGCTTTTTTTTTTTTTTTGTAGAAATTTAAAAGCTGATCTGAAATTCAGATAGGACTTCAAAGGACTTAGAATAGTCAAAACAACTTTGAGAGAGAACAAAATTGGAGGACTTACTACCCAACTCGAAGACTATATTCAGGCCATAGTAATCATTGATGGTGTGGTATTGGCATAAAGATAAATAGATCGACTCGATGGAATAGAGGATCCAGGAATATATCTACACATATATTGTCAATTTACTTTCAAAGAAGGTGCAAAGGCAATTTGGTGGAAAAAGGGTATTCTTTTCTACAAATGGTGTTGGAGCAATTGGATAATCATAGGGAAAAAAATGAACTTCAGTCCATACCTGGCACCATATACAAAAGTGACTCAGAGGGATCGTAGATCTAAATGTAAATCTTAAAACTGTAACCCTTGTAGAAGGAACCATAGGAGAAAGTCTTAGTGTTACTGGGCTAGACCATATAATTTCTTGGGTAAGATGGTCTGTAAAAGAAAAAATTGGTAAATTGGACTTTGTCAAAATGAAGAAATTTTGTTCTTTGAAAGATACTTGTTAAAAAAATGAAAAGACACTCTACAGATGGGGAGAAAATATCTGCAAATTATATACCTGATAAAGGACTTGTATTCAGCATATATAAAGAACTTGACAGACTCAACAATAAGTAAACAATCTAATGAAACAATGGGCAACAGACTTGAAGAGACTCTTCAAAGAAGATATACATGGGTGGCAGATAAGTTAATGAAGATGTTCATGGTATTCTTTATTGATTAGGGAAATGTAAATTAAAACAGTAAGGAGATACCACTTTATACTTGTTAGAATGGCTAAAACTGAAAAGATTCCTCATAGCATATTTTGGTGAAAACAAAGGTTTTGTGTTTTGTTTGTTCCTGTGTCTCCTGTGCTTGGAACGGTGCCTTCTACATAAGGGTGTTGAAAGAACGTTGGTTTCCCATTTTCCAAAGCACTGAATGATAAGTGCATGTGATAGATTGAATTTATGCTTAGCATAATTTTATCTTTAACTTTTGATTTTATAAGTATTATAGGCATTATTTTGGCACGCCTGGGTGGCTCAGTTGGTTAAGCGACTGCCTTCAGCTCAGGTCATGGTCCTGGAGTCCTGGGATTGAGTCCCACGTTGGGCTCCCTGCTCAGTGGGAAGTGTACTTCTCCCTCTGATCCTCCCCCCTCTCATGTTCTCTCTCTCTCTCTCTCTCTCATTCTCTCTCAAATAAATAAAAATCTAAAAAAAAAAGTAGGCATTATTTTGAAAATTGTTTTAAATTTGAGTGTTATACCTATAAAAGGTATAAGATGTTTGGCCAAACATAATCCCAAAGACAGACTTAGTCTTCTTTTTCTAAATCTATTTTTATTGTCATCTTAGTACCTTTTTATTGTGGTTTTACAAGAGTACAGAATGTGTCAAAAAGGGAAAAGGTAATATGAATTTGCCTGCCTCTCTTACATTTTCCTTCCCACTTAGAATTGCTTACTTAAACTTCTATGATATAGTGGTTTTTAAAAATCCCAGGAGTTAGTTCCGCCACTGGCTCTGCAACCTTGGCTAAGTTATATAACCAGCCTGTTCCTCTGTCTTGTTGGGGGATTCCTATGAAGAGTATGTGAGTCTGTATAATATTGGTAAATCACTCAGAATAGTGCTTGACACAGAAGGGCTCAATAGATGCTAATTATTACCCTTAGTGTTTTTACTAGGCTTAAGTTAAATGATATTATGCATGTACAATGTCTAGTAGAGTATCTGGCATTTATTAAGTGCTCAGTAAATGCTAGTGGATCTAATTTAAATATTCAGTTGCCAGTATGTCTAAAGAGACTGTGTCTTTGGATCTCTGCATTTGTCATATCTTTAGTGAATTTGTTTTAGGACATGAGGAAAAATATTTCTAGTTTCTATATTGGCTTTTCCTAATAGGTTACAAGTTACAAAGTTACAGAAATTTGGATGTGTAATTGTTTTCTCATTTCTAAGTTTAGGTGATTCGTTAGTCCACTGTCCTCAAGTTTATGTTTATTTTTATTAGTAAAAAGTATAGATCTTCGACTAATACCATAATTTAGCATAGTAATTTTTTTTTACAAGGCCTGTCTCTAATCTTTATTCTTTTTTTTGCTATCTCCTTATAGGCTTGTGGAATCTTGCTTCTCTCTTTTCCAACCTTTGTTTATTTGTGTTGATGCCCTTTGCCTTTTTCTTTCTGGAATCAGAAGGTTTTGCTGGCCTGAAAAAGGTAAGGGAATCATATTTTGGAATTAAACTTGTCAAATTAAGAAGTATACGTCATTCATGTTGAACTAGTAAAAGCAGGCTTGAGCCACCATTTGAAATACAAAAGTTTAATTAGTAATAATAACAGCTTATTAATATTAATCATGTTGACAATACTATTAATAATAGTGCATATTGAATGATTTTGTGTGCCCACAGGGAGGAAGTCATCTTTTGGCCTTTGAATGTTTACTTGGTGGAATGTTTGTAGAGAATAAAGCTGATAAAATAGCCATTCTTCCTTTCCTAGGCTCTCTCGCATTTAGTTTAAAGCATGACATGAAATTCTCAAAATAGTAAAACATATCTTGATGTAAAAGTTATTTTATATCTAGTATTTTCAGAAGAGTAGCATTTTATAAAATCAAACATGCCCTGGAGATAGTCAAATTCTCAAGATACTGTGAGTTACTGATCTTAGTGAATGTGGGAGGTTAGAAGTGAGCAAAACAGGAGACTTTGCAAGGGCATCTTAAACAATCAGTCCAGACTGTATCAGTGGTAATAACTTCATCTGTCTTTGAATATAACATTTTAAAGTGAAATGAACAATGTTTCTGTTTATAGCTTGTGGAGGTCTTTGCTATAAACATTTGGAATATAATGCAAAGATTTAAGTAGTTAATACTTTTTGGCAAAAATGAGTTCTAGGTTACAGTTTATTTATAGACACATTACACCTTTTTAGTTGTTAGTTCTATTCATATTGTGATACATGAAGTGAAAGTATGCCTATGTATGTTATTGTTGAATAATACTATAATGCCAGTTCCATAAATTTGGCAAGGGAAGCCATAAACTGTGAATTTATATGACTTTTTATTTCATATAACTTTTTGTACATACTTAGGAATGAAATTGTTTAGTTTCACATTTTGATAAGTCTTCTGATTTTAAACCTTAAGTGCAGCACTTTTTAGGTCTGTGTGTTGAAGGATGCTGGGAAAGAGTCACAGAGGTGATAAAGTATTGTTTTAGTGGATGCACCTTTTTGCTTTCTAGATATTATTCCATGCTTGAATAGTTTGAAGCTGAAAAACTCAGCGTTGATTTCATATATAGTAAATGTACTGAGATCAGAATGGATGGTTGTATTTGGTAGTCAACCCTGACATTGAGAAAACTGGCTTTGGTATATTGGAATTGTTTTTTATCATGATGTATTTGAATTATTTAAGTCATCTGTATAATGTGAAAGAATTGTGTAGTTTCAGTTTAAAAAGCTCTTTGAGTGTTTATGACTTCTTGAAGAAATTATAGGAGTTTTGCTGAATGGGATTTAATACAAACCTTCCTTTTGTAAGGAGAAAACTGAGGTCCAAATATATTAAATATTATTAAATTGTCTAAGGGCCATATATGTACAATTCCAGAACTGGTACTAAAACCTAGGGTCACTTTTAACCACCCCAAAGTGGTTGTGATCTTCACACGTCAACACTGTGGAGTGTACTGAGGCCGCCCAAGGGGATGAGGTGGCCGAGGACAAGTGAGGCTGGAGCAGAGAAGAGGGCTACACGGCCTGCTGCGCGGGGAGGAAGCGGAGGGTACTGCTGAGCAGGTCCTGCCAGAAGGCAGGGGAGCAAGAGAAGTGTGGTTTTCTAGGAGCCAGAAGACAGAGTTTCTAGAAGAATGGAATGGAAAGAACATCAAGAAGAAGTGAGAGCATAGGAGACACTTGAGAAAGCGATTTCTGTATAATTTTAGAGCCAAAGCTTTTGATGGATATTCATTCATTCAACAGAGTTTTACTAAGCACCTACTAGAAAGTAATTATTATGCTACTGTAGGACCTTGCTGGGGACAGAAATGAAGTCAGGGCTTCTGCCTCCCAGGGGTAAGCGGAAGGAGAAAGAAGAGGTGCAGTCTGCCAGGACGGAGTGTGATGGACTTTCATACCGCTGCGGTGGGGGGCACTGCGGAGTGAAGAGCTTGATTTGCCTAGGGAATTGGGGGAAGGCACGGGTTCTGACTGGATTGCGGGAATGGCTGACCCTTAGCTACAGAACGGAGAATTGGTGAGAGATCAGGGTGCGTGGAATCTTGTTGGGGTCACATCCTGGAGGCCTTGAATCCTCTGCCAGTTAGTTTGGATTTTGTGCTCCATTATCTATAGATAATGGAGTTGGCAAGAGAATTTTGAAAAAGATTTTTGCATCTACTGTTTTATTTGAGTATGGAGATAAATGCATATGTCAGAGTTTAAACATATGTCACTAAGGGAAGGAGTACATGTGGAGACACCACCATACTGAATCGGTCACGCACCTTGTCCTGCTAAACAGCGTTGCAGCATAGGTCCCCAACATTGTTGTGCTGATGTTTGCGTTAAATATGCAGATTGTTCTTTTGTCCTATCTCTGCCTTGTGTGTAATCTTGCCAAGTACAAAAACAATTGGTAAAGCTCAGTGTTAAGTGTAATTTCATATTTGGTAGTATACGCTTCTCTACCTAATTTATACTCTTTATAAAATTCTAGTTTTTAGTTAAATAGGTTATTTTAAAAAACAGTGTGTAATGTGGACAGACCTCTTGTCTCCAAATTGTTTTCCTCCCTTGTTGTGAACTAACCAACTAGAAGAGGGACTTGGCTACATTTATTGGAGTAGAATTACCATCTCTAGAATAAAAAAAAAACTGACAAAAACCCCAGTGACATGTACTGTTCTCTTGTTCCCCCTTGTAGACTAAGGTCCAAGGGGAGAAGCAGCTTGAGGAAGGACACAAGAAGGTACTTGAAGATATTTCATACCTACCACTGTAGAGCATTCTTTCCTCTAAGTTTTTTACGTCTAGTCTCTCTATACGCACTTAAAAGAATATTCTTTTCTAAGCACATCTTTGTTAGTCTCCTCAGAATCCCTCAACATCACCAGCCCCATTTCGTGATCTCAGAGGGGACTGATGTGCTGGATGACTGTAGGGTACAGTCGACATGACCAGTCCAGGTGATTCCCCAACTCAGCGAAGGATCTAAAGGAGGGCAAGGAGACAGAGCTCAGGATGGTTGGTTACCATTTGTCCAACTTGCATCTCTGGACAATGATTGGGCGTTGTAGGAACCAAATGAAAGAACTTGGTCTTTAAAACTCTTAGAGGAGGGAAGGGAAAATGGGGCTAAGAGGCAGAATGATTCTGCTCTTTTTGCACTGAGGGGCCTGTGGCAGAGAGATGGAGGGTGAGGGTGCTCAGGTGAGGAAATCTGCCCTTTGAGTCTCACAGCCTGGGCTGGTTTTTTCATCTGGACCTCACGTTCTCTTTCTGTAAAATGAGTATAGTAATGATTGTTACCTTACTGTATTATTTAAGGATTAAATGAGAGGAGATTATTCATGTAGAACACACAGCCCAGGGTATGGTAGCTATTAGTGCTGTCATTCTAGAGCTTAATGCATTTCACCAGTAAGTGTTCTATGGGGCCATCAGAAAGCAACGGAGTACAGTACAGTCAGTTCTTAATTATTCACATATTATCTTGGGCAATTTTAAGGTTACAAATTATTTTTCCCATTTTGAAATGACATGGACTGAAGCAAAATCAAACCTGCTTGAAGATAAGGTGCATTCTAGACCCTATTAGAATTGTTTGGAAAACTTTAAAATTGAGGTAATTGTGACATATTATTTTAAATATTCATATTTTTCAGTTTTAAAATCAATTATGTGAAAGTTGCAAGGGTTATTAGCATTGCATGGTTAAGTCTTAAATGTGTAAACTATGTTTGAGCCTTTCATTGTTAGGCCTTTCTCTAATACACGATCCTAGGAGTTGACTTGTGCAGGTTTTACATCGTGTTTGTTAAGATCTGTAGTTCTTTACACAGTCTTGTAGACTGTATCCCAGACTTGTACTGCTGCCTCACTGAAGCGAATGTATCACAGACAGACTTTTAACACAGCTGGCTAGCAAGGATATTCCTTTGTGTATATCCTTTAAAGCTTTTTGCTCATTGGCATTAGACACATCTAGTCTGAAGGGATATTGAAGAGGGCTTAGAAAACACTTCTAATTGGTAGATTCCGCACAATGATTTGAGTAATGACAAACTTGAAATATGGTTAAGTTAAATTTCTTTTTTATTCCTTTGGCCACCCTCCTGGTGCTGTTTTACTATGTCTAAGTCTGGTGGAGTCCCTAAATGGCATATGGCTCCACCATACTCCCATTGATTCCCCTGGGCAATCGATTTTAAAACAGCCCCTTGCATATTGTGCCGAGACGCGGAAATTGGCCACTGGCCACGGGCGGATGCAGAGCTTGAATTGAAAATCAAATTAAGCAGAATTCTCTACTTAGTTTTTAATTAAACCACTATGTTAATTCAAACAGGACATTTTAGGCCTGGGGGGTTGACCATGCCCTTTTAAGGGCCGTAAATGAGCCTTTCTTCTCTCTCCTTACCATGGTGCATGTTTCTATTTTATTAGGACCATCTCCTCACTATTCCCATTCTTTATATTCTCAAGGGTAGGAGAATGTAAATGGTTTGGATAAAGCAAAACATTTTTTTAGTAAGAAGGTAACTTTTATCTTAGAACTCTAACTTATTATTAGCACCTAAATGTTTATCAAATTTATATTATTAGTCACCTTTATGTATTGTGTCAAGCATTATATTTGTTCATGTGTGTTTGAACCTGATCCCATGCTTGCATCTTAATGTTTGTTTCAGTTCTGATAAAAACGGTTGCATCTGCTGAGTGTTGTGTGTTGTGGTGGAGATCCTTTCTCTGCAGTTTTTGTCTTGGTCACTCAGTCATATACCAGAGTACAAGGGTATTGGGGCCGACAGCACTGCTGTTCCTGTCACACCTCAGATCAGCTGTGTGGTTTTCTCTTCCCATTCTGCCTCGGGGAGGCCTCTGGATTATGTGGGATGATGTCAGAAGATGTTTGCTGATTGCATCGTGAACTCTGAGGGTCTAACCTCTGGCCAGGGTTGAAATAAGGGTTAGGAATATATTTATTTCATATTATATTTTAACATCTTACTTTGAGTTCAGATGTTACGAAGTAAAAATTCAACAATTTAATGAAAGTGAAAAAAATATAATCAGTGACAGATTAATTCGCAAACCAAAGATGTTTCTGGGAGTAACTTTATATCGTGCCTCACCTTAGTGCCTATCTTTGATTTGAAGCCTTGGCATAAAATTTAACATAAGCGACAGCAACATCCTGACCAATTATCCAGCTATATCCAGACATCCCCAAATGTCCAGAACATAGCACACGGTCTGTAGGATTAAGAGGTTAACTCCTATAACTTCAAACGAAGTGCTTGATAATAAAAGCAAAAAGCACAGAATTTGAGGTAACTTCCTTTCTTAATTAATTAGACTGACCAGGTGGAAGCGAAGAGCCCGCTGCCGGTGCCTGGAAGGCCTATAAAGCTGAGCACTGTGACAGCACAATGGAGGAGGAACAGAGATTGTTTGAATATGTTTCTATCCTGTGTCACAGTGTGAAATTGTCCTGGTTTATGTCCCTTTTGGCAAACTTACATAAGAGTGACCTTGTAGTGTATTTTATGACCAGATGACTTTTCCCCCCAGTGGCTAATTTGTATCAGGCCTCCATCTGAAAGAGACACAGAAATGAGTAGGAAGTCCAGCTTGGTCTCAGGGAGCTTTCATGGCATTCTTTCGTTATTTTTGCTCGTTTTTGCCACTGATCATCCATAAATTGTTGGACATGAGTGAATAAGGAAGTGCTGCTTAGTGTTAGCGGCACATGCGCGTATTTGGCCTGGTTTTTGTCGGTGAGAGGAAATCGCATACAAAAAGGAAAACTCCTGCTGGGGAACTTGCAAGGAAATTTACCTTGGGTGCGTTTTGATCTTGGTGTTTATTACAGAAAATGGAGTCATATCTCACTAACTATTGTTATGTGTTAATTTGATTTTCCCAACACCTTCAAGAAAAAAAAAATCATTCAGTAATTTATTAATAGAATTCCTCTGCCCTCCCCCACTTGGGAGCACTCACTGTTTTCCATAGAAACAACATGGATAAAGATGATTATTTTTAAAACGTTTGATTCTGGTAGTGTTGTTATGCTCAGGGTTCTTTTTGGAATTGTTAATCTACTGTAAAAGGCGTGGTTATAATGATTTATTGAAGCTTGGCATATGGGATCTCAGAGAAAGATGTATAAAAGTACTACTTTGAGGAAAAGAATACATTTATTTCATTTAAAATTATTTGAGTTTATAAAGATTTTGAACTAAAAATCATTTACTTCATGAAATGATCTTAATTTTGTCACTGTTCTTAGTATAATGGCATATTGGAGGGAACTAAATTATAATTCCAGTAACAGTAACTGTTACTGTTAAATAGCAGCTGTGTTTCTAAAAGTTATCACTGGTATACCCATATACTTTGAGATGGTATGAGTGTTGAATTGGACCAATATATAGCACTTTCATCTTTCTGTCCTATCAGAAAATGAGAGATTTCTACTCTAAGGCCAAATTTTCTCTTTATTTGCATAATAGTATAGTGGACAAATTGTGAGCTTTGGCATTTAGACTGACTTAAATCCTGACTCTTCTCCTTACTGACGTGGGACTTCAGGCATGTTTCTTAGTGTCTGCATCTGTAAAATGGGCTGGCAGTACTTATCTCGGTGTGGAGTTGCTGAGGGTCTTGTTTGTCTCACCTACCATATGAGATGCAGTAGGAGCAGCCACTCTTAGTAAGTGCTTAAATGTATTGGCTATGTGGAAGTTGATATGAAACATCAGGAAGATTTGTGTAGGATTATTTTTTACATATGATAGCAAAGCTACAATAAGATATTATTGTGGTGTCAACATAGCTTTATTTATTTACTTTTTGAAATAGGAACTGCCTTATCTTGTAACAGTATAAGTTGTAAAAAAATAGGTACTATGTTTAATAGGTAACTAGACTTCAAACTTTATTTTATATGATGATTAAATTATTAACTAAAAGTCTCACAATTTTGGGCTCTTTGTTAAATGAAGAGTTTTAGTATGGAGGAAATAAAAAATAGGTTCAGATTTTAAAGTAATTATACTCGTAATTAAATTGGCCCTACTACTTCCAACATTCATGAAGCAATTTTATGGAAATAATCATTGCCGATTAGAGTCTCTTTTCCAAAACTTTTCTTGGGAGGGAACTTGAAAACTATCTACCCTTGGCTGGAATGAACTTTATTTGAAAGTAAAACTAATGTCTAATTTCATGCTGACTAGAGAGCTGCTTACCTGGTTATGGCACGTTATGGCACATGCCCACAGGTCCACAGGACGGCTGGAGTTTGGGCTGTTAAAATCTGTTTGGCATTTAAACATATTTATTTGTGTATAAAATAATTTATTCAGCATGGTACAGTGTTAATCTTCTGATCTCTATGAAATGTTTGCCAGTGTATAGTTGAAACTTGGTATATTACTTTACCAACCCATTTATTTGGCCCATTTGTATGGGAAATAAATGTTGCATAAGCAGATAAAGGCGATTGGATTGTTTGATAATTTTTTTTTTAAAAGATTTTATTTATTTGACAGAGAGAGAGAGACAGCGAGAGCAGGAACACAAGCAGGGGGAGTGGGAGAGGGAGAGGAAGAAGCAGGCTTCCCAGTGAGCAGGGAGCCCGATGCGGGGCTCGATCCCAGGACCCTGGGATCGTGATCTGAGCCGAAGGCAGACGCTTAACGACTGAGCCACCTAGGCGCCCCTGATAGTTTTGACATTAGGGAATATTTTAGGTTGTGATATACCTACTTTTTTTAAAAACTGAAGTTATTAGCAGTTTCATTACTTATAAATTTACTGATTTGCACATCTGGTAAGCAAAGGAAGTTCTTACCTAAAAAAGACAAGTTCTTAATGTTCTAGAATGATTGAATTTTAAAGCACTGAATTGTCAGAAGTATATATATGAATGTGTGTTCTTTTAGTTATTAAAAATAAGATTAGCAGGCAAAAACTGAAAAAATAAGGCTATATCAACAGAAGAAAAAGTTAGAATTAAGTACTGAAATGACCAGTTCTTAGAAAACATTTCCTGTTATCTTTTTTTTAGAACACAAAGAAGAAATTTGAAGTTGTTCAGAATGCTAGATTTAAATACTTGTATACTTTCATATTTTAGTTGGGATTACTTGATATTTAATGTTTCTCTTTACACATTAATTAATGAGTATTAATTTTTATTATAAGCGTGGGATTTTTTTTTTTAAACAGGCGTGGGAAGGGCTTAAAATTTTTTAAAGCTTTTTTGAGTTATCATAAAGATTTGTCTGATCTCATGATGACTTTTGTTTCCTTCTTAAATGCCCAGAATTAAATTATACTTCTGATTTATTTTTTTTAGAAGAGATGTAATAAAGTACCTTACCTTGTAATAAGAACTTAGTGCATTAGATAGCTTAAAAGTACTGGATTCACTACTATGAATAACTTCTGAATAAGTGCTCTGAATGTTCCTCTTTTCTTTTTGGGTTACCTTAGTTCAGGCTTCATCATTTTTGCTTGGATTTATTTAAACCACTGTCCTACTGTTTTTTCTGCTTCCAGTTTCCTTCCTATACAATGTAATCTCCACACTGCCTTCCAGCATTGTTTTCTTAATGATATTGTGTAACTAACCTCCATAAAATCTTTTGATAGTTTTTAACTGCCAACAAAATGAAGTCTAAAATCTGTAACGTTATATCTACAACTCTGGAAATTTGGCTTCCATCTGCCATTTCGGCCACATTTTTCAGGAGGCTCCCCTGTTCCCCAAGCTGTATCCCCCTGAGCTCCTCACCTTGCCCAGGACTTTCCAGGTGCTTTCATGGCCTCCCGTCTTCATGTGCTGTTCTGCCAGGAAGCCCTCTACTCACTTCCCAGTGGAATCTGTCTTTTAGTGCTACCTCCTGGTGCTCCTTAAGTCTTTCCGTTGGGCCTCCTTTGTGGTGACCTGCTTCCTCCCCCTGCAGTTAGGGATTGTAATTCTATTGTGATTGTTTGTAGGTGTGTCTTTTTCTCTTATTTACCATGGTATTCCCAAATATATATACTTAGCCTACTGCAGACAAAGCTTTTGTACAGGAAAAATAAAGCATAAAAGCTGAGTAGGTCTTAGGTTCCATTGGTTTGTCAGAGGAAGGATCTAAAAATGCATCAATGCTCCCCTTTCTGGAGGGGGCTGGTTATGGGTTCCTGCATGGTTATCTTTCAGGGTGTGTTATTTTTAGAATCATTTTAGAACCTCAACACAAATGAAGACATGAGAGTTTGCATTGTTTTAGTACAGCTTAGGCTTTTAGTCCAGAACCTCCAGGTTAAATTATAATGAGGCTCTTCACTAATGAAGTGAGTCTTTACAGGATCTTTACCATCCTTGGCTTGGTTTACAAAACCGTATCTCCCCCACCCCATCCTGGTTCTTTAGCTGGCTGTTAGGAATGAGCCCCACAGTCACCACCGTGTTTGCCTGTTGGGTGAGACTGGTAGTTCTAGCTCTCTTGTTGTGCTAGAGCTCAGCCTGACTGTAGCCTGCCTGGCAGGATGTTGACCACCTGCCAGGGTGTGAGGTCTTCCTTCTCCTGGCCATGCCTTTCAAGGGCCACGTGTTCAGCAGTGGAGCTTTCCTCTGTCCATAGTGCTCCATTCCCAGTTTCCTTCTCTGCCTGGCCTGTCAGTGGAGGACTAGCATGCCTCCTGCGTTGGAGTGCCTGAGAGGCAGGAAGACAGGTGCTAGTGTTTACTTGTGATAGAAATTGATGAAAAGTTAAACTTTGAAAATAGTGTTAATATTGTTAACCTAATGTCTTCTATGCCAAATCTGATTCTCACATAGAATAGGCACTAGCCTCTTTTTTCCCTGCAGCCAGGTATTATTGAAGGTTCATGCTTGCTCTGTATTTTATTGTTTTTAAACTGCTTTCATATATTTCATTTGATTTGTTAAATATCTGAGAAGTAACCAAGGCAAGTTATAGTGCACATTTCTTATAGATAATGTCTTGAAGCCCAGGTTTCTTGGGAAACTTCCAGGACATGGTCCATGGCAAAGCTCGTAATAGACTCCGAAGAGTGTGTTTTCTCTGTGTTAGTATTTACTAATCAAATAATTCTCAAACCTTCTAAAGATTAGAGAAGGGTTCCTGCAGTGCAATTCTAAAAAGAGATCTCATAAAAGAACTAAAATTACATAAAATTAAAAATCAGCTCTTCATTCATAGTAACGACATTCTAAGTGCTTGATAAACACGTATGGCTAGTTGCTATCTTATTGGATAACACAGAACATTTCCATCATCACAGAAGGGTCTTTTGGACAGCACTTTTGTATGCTATTAAATCATAAATAATTTGTTTCATCTATATTTGTTTTGTCTTTAATTATTTTGTCTACCATCTAAACAGCAGAAGACAGAGTAAGACCCAGCTTTAAGGATCTATGTGTATAGCACCTCATTTTCTTAGAAGTGATGCTAATGAGATTTGATGTTTATGTGTTGTTGCATTAATGCACCTGTTTCCCTGTTGCTGGCCTGTACTTCTGTTAGCAAGTTCTGACTAAGAGTGACATGATCAGAGTTGTGTTTTGCAAAGATTGCATTCCCACTGCAATGTAGGCAACAGGTCAGGCAGAAAGAGTTAAGAGTTGCATTTTGGACTACTAGCTAGCAAAGTAGGGAGTTGTCCAGGTGAGTTGGATATAGTGGCAGAAAGAGAAGTGGATGGATTTAGTTGTAATGACACAGTAGAATCAGAAGGACTTGGTGTTTGAATAGATCAGAGTCCAAGGTGTGTGTGAGAGAGAGAGAGAGAGCGAGAGAGAGAGAGAGAGGGTGCAGCAGCAAGGGGGATGATAAGGATGTTTGCAGCATCTGGAAAAAACAGTGGGTAATGGTGCCATTAATTGGGGTATGTAACACTGAAGGAGCTTGTTTAGGGGATAAAGTGATGAGTTTGACTTTAGAATTGTTTATGTACTTGTGAGATACTTGAGGGGAGGTGGCCGTTTAGATGTATGGATCTTGGTCTCAGTGGTGAGATTTGGACTAAAGATGGAAACTTTAGAGCCGTTGGTTACGTGAGGAGCCGAGATCACCCAGGGGAAGAACAGAGCAGTCTATCTGGTGTCTTCATCACATGAACTGGCTTCGTCAGAATTCACTGAAGTGTCTTTGGGCTGGTTCTCAGGGATTGGCAAGCCCCTTGGTAATGCTGACATATGCTGAAGTTTGAGAAGCACTAATCCGGCATGTTGAAAGGATGAACATCTAAGCCTGAGCCATGGAAAAAAGGGATCTGAGGCATTTTCCTTTATATAAAGAATGAAAGAAAGAATGGAGACAGAGAAACCAGAGATAGGGGAAGGAAGCTGAGGGATGTGCAGTCTCCCCAGTTATGTCCTACTAAGGAAGAGGTAAGGGCAGCTGCAATTTGCTAGAAAGCAGGGGATGAGATTTAGGGTCAAGGAGAATGGAAAACATTTAAAAAATCATTGAGGGAATCGTTAGCCAGAGATCAGCATAAGTATTGCCAGGTAACAGCAAAGACCCACTTTGGAATGTAGTAGCACATGTTTCTCAAGATTTTGTAAATTTCTTTCACAGGACTGAGAATTCAAAGGAATGAGCCACCAGTGGAATTAAGGTAGTCTGGTGGAAATCAAAGGGACCAGGAATATTAGAATATTATTGGTCCTGGATTATCATTAAAATACACAGTTCAACATAGGGTTTAAGCAAGTGAAAACAAGACTGATTGGAGGAGTTGGGTGGATTGAGGGAGTGGAGGTTATAATGATGAAGACACAGTGTAGGTTAGAGAACTGGAGGTATCAGAGAAATATGGAGCTGAGAGACGAGGGAGTCAGGCTAGTGGATGTGCTGTCTTACAGGTCTGTGAATGATAGGTGACAGATGGAAAGAAGTTGATAAGCTGGCATTAGGAGAAATAAATTTAATCCAGAAACACAAATGATAGGTGAACTACAAAGCCTTGGAAAATTTAAAAACAAAGGCAGTAATTTGAGCCGTTACAGTTAACCCTTATATTGTGCTTACTAAACACCTAGCCTAATGCTAAGCATGTTACTTATTTTAACTTATTTGATCCTTATAATGACCCCATAAGGTAGGGATAAACCTATTTTATGAAGAAATAAACTGATGCACAGAGAGGTTTAGAAATTTGCACAGTGTTATACAGTTGGTCAGTGATGGGACCAGGCTTTGAACCCAAGCAGTCTGTTGCTGGAGTTGGGGTCCTGAACTAGCTCGCTATACTGTCTCATAAACTGAAGTTGGATATTTTAAAAATTATTTTTCTGAGTGTCAATCTCTTGGAAGTTAGTTCTTTTAAGAAAAAAATTAAAAATTAAAAACAGCATTAATTTGTTCTCATATTACTTAAAGCCCTGCACATTCACTCTATGAAATTTGGAAAATACAGAAAAGGACAAAGTCTACAAGAAAAATAGTTCCTTGTAATCATAGTCTTTTTAGTTGGCCTTGTAGGGCTTGGTGTTACACGAACATGATAACACCCCTACTCTCTGGGAGAAGGGGCTATGACCAAGCTCCACCTGTAGCTCAGCCTCTGACAGGCATTAGCACGTCAGGTCCTTGGGGGACTCATACTTCTCCCACTTGCCTACTGCTTGGGTAAGAGCATTCCCTGCTAGATCTTGGGAGTTTTCTCATTGCCCCTAACCCAACCTTGTGGGCCCTTATTTGTTCTTCTCTAGAAAGCCATGTTAGCTGCCTACCCTTGTCACCCAAAGCTGCAAGAATTGTGGAGGGTCTGAGATTTTACTGTACTTGCAAGCTGACAGTCTGCTAGATTCCTGCATGGTAGTTGTAGACATGAGACTCCTGGATCAGAGACAAAGGACTTCGTTACTCAGAACAGGCAAGCCATGAGTTTCCTGTTCTCCAGGACAACACCCCCACCCCCCAGCTTCATGGGGGCAGTGTGGCTCAGGTGGAGGCTGTTCCTACAGTGGGCTCAAGTCATAGCTGAGGAATCTCAGGGGAACCCACAAATGGGCTTCAAGCAAACTTGTCTGTGCTTTGCTCTGTATGAAACAGACCTGCTTCAGAGAGACAGCGTCTCTATTTTCCAAGGCTGTTTGCTATCCAGACATCCTTAATAAGATAGTCCAGGGGCTCCTGGGTGGCTCAGTTGGTTAAGCATCCAATTTGATTTCGGCTCAGGTCATGATCTCAGGGTCATGGGATTGAGACACTTGTTGGGCTCCACTTTCAGTGGTTTGTCAGCTTGGGATTCTCTTTCCCTCACCCTCTCCCCCTCCCCCCTGCATGCATGCATGCTCTCTCTCCAAAATAAATAAATCTTAAAAAAAAAAGTCCAGAACAAGGTCTATCCCTGCCTCTGAGATGCACAGAAATGAGAGAGGCCCATGGAGCATTAGCTCCCGAAGCAGAATAACATATTTGAAGAAAAATACATTTAATTGCCAACAGATATTTCTTACCAAAATAACAGAGGAAGTGTGTAAATCTTATGGTAGATTGATTCCCCAACACTTAATATCATCGTAATGGTTATATACTTATTACGTTATTACAATTGTTTAATAATTATATTATTAAAACACTTTTTTGGGACAGTGGGTCTCAGATGGTTCCAAGGATCACTACTGTTTTGTATCAAACATGGTTGCAGTGTTTAGCTCATATGTCATAACACTTAAGACACATGTGTTAGGTGTTTTGGGAGCCCTTAGTATTCCTAAGTTCTGGTTGGAGGCAGGCAGGATTTGGGCTCCAGTCAGAGATAGGAAGAGACAAGCTGAAAGGGTGTTACACATTCTCATTAAAGCACCTGTTCTTTTTATCTGTTACAAGCTTTCCACGTAATATTTGATGTGTAATAAGATTCTTGCTTACAAAAAAAGACTATTGCTCAGAAAGAGAGAAGGAAGGAAAAAGAAATTACCATTAAAAGGTGGCTGTCTGGGCCACCTGGCTGGCTCACTTGGTAGAGCCTGTGACTCTTCATCTCAGGGTTGTGAGTTCAAGCCCCACACTGGGCGTGGAGCCAATTAAAAAAGAAAAAAGGGGGGTGGTGGTCATGTTTTGGTCTCCTAAGTGGTTTGAAAGTTGTGAAGTGCGGGTTTGGAGAGTTCTTTCGGAAAGCTGGAGTGTGTTTTTTAGTAGTATGTTTGGGGACTGTTCATATTTCATCTTACTTGAGTCATAACTACTGTTAGATCTGATGTGTTAAATAAAATACAAGCGTCATTTACTCTGGTCCACCGACCTCCCTACTGGAAACACTTAAGGTGTGCTGACTCCACACCTGGGGACATCTTTTAACCGGCCGAGGGCAGTCCTGTGTAAGACTGGGCTATAAGAGCAGGCCCCTCCAACTCTTTTATCGAGAGACATGGATTTACTTCTAATTTTGTTTGTTGTATTCCATGTACGTTATAGTATAAAACAACAATGTGAATCTTTGAATTTAGGTATGGATTCAATCATTTGGTGACTTTTCAGGAATATAAGAAAGTTGTTTTTATTCGTTTGTTTGTTTGGCTTGTCCAATAGGTTTCAAGTTTAGAAGCCTGGCCTCTGGTTTGGCCCTGAGGTCAGAATTTGTTTTATATTTAAAACAAAATTGTGCAGAAAGATGGTTTATTATATTCCAGGCACATGAAGTAATGGCGGTTTTATCTAATGTGAAGAAAGAAGTGTAGTACATAATCGATAACCGTGCACTGCTCCTGGCCTTGGTTTCTGCTGCGGGCTTTGCTCAGGGAGTCCCTGGGCTGCTGGCGGGAGCAGGGGGGACACGGGCTTCGGGAGCTGGAGGTGGTCGCTGGCAGAAGTCGGGGAGGGGGCACTGGCCGCTGCAGGGCGGGGGGAGAGGGGAGGGGGGCGCTGGCAGCTGCACCCACGGCTGCGGGAGCGGTGCAGGTGGCTGTCGCCCGGGGACTGGGGGCTGTGTGTGCTCGTGGGGTCCGTCGCTCCCATGGCTGCTTGGCCCCGGACCGTGGTCGTCCTCGAGGCCCTTGCTTAGAGCCACAGACAAAAATTCATCAATCTGTGTTTTAAAACCCGTTTTTGTTTTTTCTTTAAGATTTTATTTATCTGAGAGAGAGAGAGGCGGTGACAGAGATAGCAAGAGAGAGTACAAGCGGGAGGGAGAGGGAGAAGCAGGTCCCCACTGATCAGGGAGCCCCGCGTGGGGCTGGATCCATGACCTGAGCGGCAGGCAGGCACTTGACGGGCTGAGCCTCCCAGGCGCCCCTTAAAACATTTTTTTGGTTTTTTAAAGCTTGATGGTATTCTACATAATTTGGTAAAACAAAGGTAGTCTAAACATGACACTGTAAAGCTAGTGTTTTCTGTCTTCCTTATAAATAGAAATTTCTTCCCTTTCCAAAGAATTTTTGTACTTTCATACAGATAGAAGCCTAATTAATCATGAGATGAAATGAAATACAGTTAGATCTCCATTATCTTTTTCAGGGAATCCGAGCCCGAATTTTAGAAACTCTGGTCATGCTTGTCCTGCTTGCGCTCCTCATCCTGGGGATGGTGTGGGTGGCCTCCGCGCTCGTTGACAAGGACGCCGCGAGCATGGAGTCTTTGTACGGTCAGTCGGCTTCTCTCCGGGACCTCGAACCGGCCTATGACTACACGTTCGCTGTCGTGAACGTTGTAGTGATTCTTTGTGTGGTCAGCCCTTGTTGTTAATTTACAGAGTTAACAAGTCTTTAGACAGGTTTAAGAACATAAATGAGTGTTCCTGTGTTTGCTGTATTCAGAACGAGCAAGCAGCTTTTAAGATTTTTCTTTGTTTCTTAGTTGGTTTCTGTTCTTAAAATTCCATGGAGACTTTTTTTCTCCCTCCAAACAGGTTTTGCAAAAGGGGTATTTCCTTTTCTGTTTTAGATCTTTTTATTGTACAATTTAGAAATTATATGGTTTAGTAGACTCAAATAGACAATTATGATGTTTATCAAACATTATAGTCAACCTATATCTTAATGTACAATATTTTGGATTTACTAAAATATATTTGTGTTTCTTTACAGATCTCTGGGAGTTCTACCTACCCTATTTATATTCCTGTATATCTCGGACGGGATGTTTGTTACTTCTCTGTAAGTATTTTTCTGGCTTAATGTTGATGGGAAAATGGAGTTCTTTGTTCTAGAAAATTATACTAAGGTTTCCTGATGAAATTACTTAACAGCTTGGAGATGTTTTTAAAATTGGCCCTTAACTTTTTTTATGTTAAGATAAATTTTGATAAACTGAAGCCATGAAATAATACTCATGTGTTGTTCTTTAAGGAAAGCCTCTCTTGTGGAGAGACACACACACAGGCCCACACTCACTGAAGCATTAGATTCTACTTTTGAGTGGTAACATAGACCCTGTGTGGTGAATTTGTGGTTTAATTTAGTTAAAATGTACTCAGTTTTACCTGAGGCATTACAGCATATCTCAGGGATATTATAAGCAGATAAATGTAGTTAAAAGGAGTTAAGATAATAGTTGTTTGGTTCTCAACTCCATCAGTACTTGAAATTTTAATCTGTTCTTTAGTTTTTTTTTTTAATTTTTTAAGTGAAAATACTATTATTCAACTGCTAGAGTCTTGCACGTGCTAAGCCTTCTTCAGTCTTTGGGTATCTTTCATCTTTCACCTGTCATCCTCTCTAGCTTCTTTATTGATGAAGACTCCTCTGATAAAACACTGAGAGAATCTAAATTTGAGGCAAGACTTTTCTTACAACGATCGTCTTGGAGTCTGTTCTGTATTTTGCACTAGCCATTTATCAGCCTCCTCTCTGTGACCTCTCCTGCAGTGTGTACCCCTGTTGGCCTTTGCCGCATGTTCACAGTGATGGGTCAGTTTATGGTGAAGCGAACAGTAAGTGTGTCATCTTGTTTGTTAAATGTGTTTACATTTGAACATCTTTTAGGTTGTGAATTAGCAATCAGAAACATTAGTGTATTTCTGTGGGCTTGTGACCTCCTTGTTATTGTTGCTTTTATTTTAATCTTTTTCATCTTTGGAAACAAATTTGTTTTTGCTTTTAAAATACTAACTATAGACACTCAGGTAGAAAGTCTTCTGGCAAATTTTAAGACAAAATTTACAAATACTTACAGGTATTTTAGGTGTCTGTTGTATCAGTAGTAACTCTGTTATGTTTCAAAATTTACCACATACATTCCTTGATTTACAGAGCAGTTATGTCTCTGAGAAGTTGTCTGCATGTTACATTTTGATTATACTTTTCACTTGAATCTCAGAGTTGCCATATATTCATTTTTGATTTTCAGTTGGTAGTAATTCTTAGCTGCATTTAAGGAACTTGCCATTTACATTCTTTTCATGGGTCCTCACTGCCTACAGACTCAGGTCTGAATGACTCACAGCCTCTTCCCTCGTCCGCTGACCTCCAGCCTGTGCTCCTGCCCCCGCGGCTCGGACTGCACAGTCGCTGCTAATGGGCTGTGCTCCCAACGGGCTGCGTGCTTTCACTTAGCAGGCGTGTCCGGGGCTTTCTCCTATCAGTGCCCCCTGCCTGCTCCAGGCGCCCGACCGCCTCCTCAAGGCCGGGCTCTGATGTTGCTGCACCCACTGCCTACTCTTGAACCTTGCCTCACCTCTTCTTTAAGTTGAGATAATCAAGCTCCTTTCTCTGCACTTTTTATATTCCCCTTTGTTAGTACCTATTAAATTATTTTGGCTATATGTTTGTCTTTCCTATTGAGGTGATTAATCAGAAAAAATTTGAGGAAATATTGTAGTAGACATTCCTTTAGTAATGCTTGCTTAATTTTGAAAGATTTAAAAAAATAAGTGACAAATAATTTTTTCCTGTCTTTTAAAAAAATAAAATTGGATTATTTAACTTGCTACATAAATGTATACACACTCAAAACATGCTATCAAATCTTGAAATTCACTTCCCTCTTGAAGAGGTTTCATGACACTGCATTCTTAATTTTTTCCTGATTCTCTGGCAGAGCTTTTCTTTTTGTTTTTTGGTCTCCTTTTCCGTTTTTATTTCCTAGCCCCCTAAGATAGGCAAATGTTCCAAGTTCTGTCCTTGGTCTAAAGTTGCTCTGCTCTGTTCTCCTTACCACCTCTGCCACTTTCATGACACTTCTAAATGTGTAGCTCTAGGGAGCAAAAGGCACCGAAAACAAACTACGCCACATTGTAAATGCTATACCCGAATACTCAACGGAGCTGAAAGCTCAGCTTATAGAAAACCAAACTACTTACTTAGTGCCCTTCCCAAAGCTGATTTTTGTCCTAAACTTGTCTCTTTATTAACATTATTCTCGAAACTTTAATTATCTTCACCTCTTTTCTTGTTCCTAACATCCAATATTAATGATACTCAATTCAGTGTAGGCTCTATGTTTGTGATAAGTACTATATTTTACACACATTTCATTTAATTGTGTTAACAAACCCATAAGTTAGGTGGTGGTCTTATTTTATGGCTGAATTAACTGTAGTTCAGGGAGATTAAGTCACTTGTACGAGATTACAGATCAGTCATGATGGGGTGGGATTTGAACCCAGAGACTGGTTACAGACCCTGGGCTCTGGACCACTGTTTTGTTCTGCCATAAGCTCCAGAATACTCGAACCGCTTTATTGCTGAGTGTACTTCATACCTCTTCATCTCTGTGTTTTGCTTACAGTGTTTTCTGATCCAAATGCCTTTCCCCTTTTTAGTAAGCTAAGCTATCAGCTAAGAGGCTACTATTATGAAAAACACTCGCCAAAAGTTTTTTCTTCCCACCTAGAATTTGGGGGTCTTTCTTCCTCTGAACTTTTGTAACATTTTATTTTTGCTTCAGTTATGACAGTTATTTTCACCCTATAATTATTTTTTTGAGTTCATTCTGTTTTTCCTGGACACTAGAACGTAAGCTGTTTGAGGTCAGGGACTGTGTTTGACTCATATTTAGGTCCCCATCAGCTCAGAGTGTTTAAGAGTATAGGCTTTAAAAGGAAGATAACTTTTCTTTGCCAAACCCTTGTTTCTTGGCATATTATAAGATGGGGGTGATAACAGTCTGTTTTTCATTGGATTGTTGTAGAATCAAGGGGATGAGGCACACAAGCATTTAACACAAATATCGGTGTGCCATTCATTGTCACTCACTCACATGAAGACAGACCCATGGTGGTAAGTCACTGATGGATAGTTTGCATCGTAAGAGGAAATCTTTTTGTATGGGCTAGACCTTAGGAAAAGTAAAAACTGGATTGTGATCCAAATGGTAGAAATGTTGAGAATATTGATGGGAAAGAAGCTTGATATCATGACCCACAAAGATAGGGCCCCTGCCTACTGTAGGCTCAGAGCCTGCCTTGGATTAATTTAGCCCAGTCCGCTGCCTGTACCGGTGCTGTCCATCTGCCCAGTCTTTCCCATTTAGGACTCAAGGGTCATCTCCTGGGGGAGACCCTCAGTGGTGGCATGCTGAAGTGGGTCACCCCACCCTTTTCTCCTAGGTCGGTCAGCTTTTGTACTTATTTATTTGTGTGTTGGTATTTATTCTTATTTTACTATTTTATTTTGCTGTGAGTGTTAAACCTGTTGATAATAAGGGATTATCAATATTTGTTGAAATACTGGGAATTATTGGATTGCTCTAAATAAATTTTATAGAAATTAGGCAGATTTGATACCTGATAGGAGTTACATGCTTTGAGACTGCTTTTTATGAATGTACCTCATCAGGGAGCTGAAAGGATATACATATATAAGGTTTCTACCCTTTTGCTTTGTCCATCAACTTCTCACAATTGATTGTTTTGTTGGGAATAAGTAGTTTGGGTTTGAATGACATTAAATATATCAGCTCTGGGCTTCTTTCAGATTTTCCCCAGAGCTAGGAAGATATTTAGGATCATTTCAAGAAGGATACCTATGTTAACAAAGCTAGAATTAAACATATTTTAGCCTTTATCAGTTGTGAAGATAGTGCAGATAGTGCAATTACATATCCTATGTAATTGGTGATTGATTAGTGGTTCTTGTTTTTTACTAGTGTTGTACGGTATGGTAGTGGGTGGGGTATATACAAGCATAATATTTCTCTCGGGTTCTGTCTACAGAATGATTTTGATTATACCAGTATTATCGGGTCGGAGCTGGACGGGCTCTAGTCTGTGGGGGCACTGGCTCAGGCTCTCGAGCTGCTTCCACGGCTGGCTCGAGTCAGCACTGGGGCAGGTTCTAGTGCGTCAGATGGTTCTAGATCTTAGCTGCCACCAGGGCGGGCCCAGCCCCATGCCTCCTGCAAGGTCTGGTGCTAGAGATGCTCTAGCTCTGTATCGCCCCCTTGCGGACTGTAGGTGAGATGCTGACCTACGGGTTGGGCTGGGAGCTCCGAGGGCAGGGAGGGTGTCTGGGGGTCCCCTCTGAATTCCAGCAAACAGACACAGGTGGGGATGCTGCACGAGTGGATGAAAGAGTGAACACAAGTCTGTGGCCCAGATCTCTCTTCTGTAAGCAACATCCCCCACATCAAGGGGCTGCTGGGGGATCCCTGTGATTCACTACAATGTGAACTGATACCACTACCAGGCACTGTTCTGGGGTTGGGGACCCAGCGGTGAGGAAGCACGGTCCCTGCTCACGTGGGGCTGGCCGGAGC